>NW_019384478.1:881897-891732 GCF_000671375.1 Centruroides sculpturatus
TCATCACCAAACGATCGCCTAAATATCGGGCTATAATATGGCTAATTAAATGATTGGAATAAATTAATTTGACACTAGAGGTAAACGTTAGGCGCCATCTCTTAATTAAATTAATAATTAAAATTAAATAAATAAATCAATAAATAAATTTAGAACCTTCTGGAATAAAAGAACTGGCCCGGGGCGGGACTCGAACCCGCAGCCTCCGCTTGCCGTGCGGCGCGCTTACCAGTTACGCTACCCAGACCCTCGAGCTAGTCTTCGCTTCCAGAAGTATATTAGATTTAGATATAACCTTACTTGGTCAAATACATTACTGACTGGGGACGACTCCTTCGCCCACGGCCATAACGGCACTCAGCCAGCTAACGCAACACCCGGCGAGGTATATATATATATAAATAACATCACTCTTAACTCTTAAATAAATTAATAATTTTAATTATTAATTTATTTAAGAGATGGCGCCTAACGTCTACCTCAAGTGTCAAATTACTTTATTCCAATCATTTAATTAGCCGTATTATAGCCCGATATTTAGGCGATCGTTTGGTGATGTATAATTTCATTTGTATAAATATCATCTGTTTTACAATTACACACACTTTTATTGAAAAAACATTTTAAATATACAATATGTTATCAATTGAGCCATTCACAAGCCAAATCATTTGTAAATCCTTGATATAATCTTTATTATTCTTACATTTTTTGCTTAACTAATTTTATATATCGTTACATTAAAGCTATGCTTTAACATAACACAGTATATAAAGAGACATTCTACGATGTTTATTTAAATTTAAAGTTTAAAAGGAAGTTTTTTAAATAATTTATATTATCAACATTTTATGGAGTTAATTGATTTGGCAAGTGAGTGAGCAGCTCAATTATCCCTGAACAGATTATCATGCATACTTACATCTCAATAATAATAATATTTTATCAGCCAATATATCAGTTAATATTTATATTCCTACATGAGGAATATAAATATTAGCATTAAAATAAAATTCTGCTTTGTTAACTCTTGCTATTTAAAATGGCAATAACAAGACATAAATTAAATGGCTTGAAAAGTATAATAAATGCAGTTTTGATTCTTGAACAATATAGCTTTACTTATGTGTATATTGTATTTTTTTTATTAAATAACTTGTAAAATTGTTAGAAAAAAATATTTTGAATCATTTCTTTATCAATAAATCATTAATATCACAAAATTATTGATGCTTTACAATGATATCTAGCTGACAACTTTCATTCTTGGTTAATAATACAAGAAATTCATAGTGAACTGCAAGGTACTAGTTCAAAAAATTTTTCTGAATTTTCTGTTTATGTCAAAGTTTTGTTCAATTCTGATCACATTTAAAGCTTATTAATTAATTATCATTCTCAAAATGCATTTTATTCATAATATATAAATTATTATATTAAATTTAACATGAAATTAAAAACCAAATAAAATAAAAATTGATTAGCTTTCATTAAAGCAAACTTGCAGATTATTTGCGTTTCTGCATTTTCTATGTTTCCATTATCAGTGATTAGTCCAGATAATTGATAGTATATTGTGCAACATCAATTTCTTTACTAAAATAAAATTATACTACTCCATAATCACATACACTGAACCAAATTTACGGTGTGGTACGATAAACGACGAAAAATAATGAAAAACAAACATTTTCGAACCCCTTCTGGGCTCTTCATCAGGTTCCTACAGTTTTAGCTCGTAAATTTGAATAACGAATGTCGTTAAAATAAGTACGATCTGTGGTACGATAAGTAAGTTATCGTGGTACGATAAGTATGTTATCGTACCACACTGTAAATTTGGTTCAGTGTATGTGATTATTATTCAGGTGTGGTGAGTAGTTTGTTTTTATACTACTCCAATTGAAATTCTTCTCAAAAACATAACACAATACTATTGGCTAATATATAGATTCACAATGTAGCTAATCTTTCAGCTGTAAACATGTTTTCTGAAAAAACATGCCATACAAGATTGTGAAGAGAAGCTTACAGGCAAAATATCAGGTGCAAGTGTATTGGTTATAGCAGTGGTCCCCAACCTTTTTATTGCCGCGGACTGGTCAACGTTTGATAACTTTACCGCAGCCCATGGAGGGGGGATGTTGATTGTTCATATTTTAGATTGATTTAATTTAATAATTTTAATTTAACTGTATTTAAGCATGCCTTCAAAATAAAATACAGTTACACCAAAAAATGAATATAATGTGATTTAACATTTTAACTCACTAGAATGCTAAATCAATGAGAACCCTGAGCTTGTTTCTTTGCAACGAGACAGATCCATCTGGGGTTATAGGAGACAATGACACCCGAAGTGAGTTTCTTATGTCCAGTTTATTCCGTTGTTCCGTCGTCTATTAAAAGTCGCACAAATCTGAGACAAATACACCATAGTAAATAAAATGGAAATAATTTAATGTTCCTTGGGTGGCCCAGGGGTTGGAGACCACTGGGTTATAGGATGCATCATTTCGGGGTCTACAGTACAAACAAATGTAAATTAATTGCACAAAATTCATATGAATAGCTGGATCACTTTCAACTAATGTAGACCCAACTGCATAATTTTCTAACGGCAACATTCTGTAAACAGAGGATTTCAAACCTCAGATATGACAAATGTCTAAATCTTCACAATGATTATGTTAAAAAGTAACCATGTTTGTATCTAACTTTTGGTAATAAATTCATGGACAATTGGAGGTTAAAAAAACCACCTAAGTTAAATTAAAAATAACAATAAAAAAACCAGTGATGTTTTGCATTCTTGTTATCATCTGCATATTAAGTATTAAAAAGAAATCTTCACAACATACTGGTTAGTTAGAAAGGCAACATTCTATGAAGAGGGGATTGCAAAGCTCGTCCACAGATATGACAAATGCCTCAATCTTCACAGTGATTATGTCAAAAAGTAACCATGTTTGTACCTAATTTTTGGTAATAAATTCATTTTGTTATTTACACTTGTCTTTGTTTTATGGATGATCAAACGTTAAAAAAAAATCACCCTCATATTTAAATAAAACTAAAAATAACAATGCTTTATAGTAAAATAACAAAGCTTAAGTAAGTGAAGATTCTGAATAATTCTGAGCTAATGCTCTTTCTACAAAAGAAATTTTTATGAAAGAATTGATATTAGAATTTAAAAATTCTAGAATTAAAAAAAATAAAAAAATTTCTAAGAAAGTCAGAGAAATAACTATTTATTCAAAATTGTTAAGAATCATATTAGTAAAAATAATGGTTTATTTATGCATGAATTTATTAAAAGGATTATTAAATCATAATCTCTAATAATCTTTTTTATCATGCATATTTTGTAATAGTAAACCTTTTCTTTTAATTAACATACTTATGAAAAAATGTGTGTGTGTTGTTTCATAATAATAAAACCAGGCCTTTGATTAATAACTAAATTAGGCCTAAGAAATCATATCTGAAGCTAATTTATAAAGAAATACTTAATATAGTAAAAACTAGGAATACATTAGTTGGGCCCAACCAAAAGAGATAGAATAAAAATTTTCAGCATGTTGACTGATCACTGGGAAAAAACACTACTATGTAACTATGTGTTTACATATGGGTTTATATATGCTGTACATATATAAACCCATATGCACAAATGTAACTTATACCCTGACAACAAGTATTATAGTAATTATAAGATGTTTATTTTTGTAATAAAATATTCTATTTTATATATTTTTATGAATTCAAAAAATTTATGCAATTTAACATTCTATTTGTATTATAATTCTTAAATCTAACAGATTTATTTTAATAAAACTTTAACTTTCGTTTACACCAATACAATTATACTGTGTTTATTCCATTATCAAAACATCCAGCATTTACTAAAATTTAAACTTGATGGCTGAGTGATAAGGTGGAAGCTTACCATTCTGGTGACCTGGGATCAAATCTGGGTGAATTGAATAATCCCAAGAATTTTTTAAAGGATGATCCGTATGTCAAGCCCCATCCCTCACCACCCAGCTGCCCCATTTTATCCTTGGCTGAATCCATAAAGAATTTGCAAAAAAAGGCCTTTTTACAGGGCCGGATCACCGAATAGACAAATGAGACAAATGTCTAGGGCCCAGTTTTTAGAAGGGCCCGGTCAAACTATCTATTTTGAAAAGATTTGTAAATAAGATAGTTTACTTTTTTGTTATACAACTGTATAATACTGATAAAATATTATATTATTTAAATCAGGGGTGTCCACCCCTTGGCCCCAAGGCAAGTTCCAATGCGGCCCAATAAAGGTATAAACAAAACCGACAAATGTTTTAATTTTTTATTTATTTATTTATTTCAACGGCAAAAACTCAGAAAAGAAGTTTTACAAAGCCATAAACCTTTATTCATATTTTAGTTTTGAGTGGAAATAAAATATTTTCATGTACAGTGGAACCTCGGTATACGACCTTAATCCGTTCCTGATGTTTGGACTTATACCGAATAGGACGTATACCAAACCAACCTTTCCCATAAGAAGTAATGCAAAAATGATTAATCTGTTCTCGTGAAAAAACCGTCTTGATATGGTATATTAATGGGGTTGTAAGATGATTTAAACACTGAGCACATTAATAAAAAAATAAATTTTATTGTAGATTTTTAAAGTTATTACAGTATATTGTATTATATTATTTAAATCACTAAATCTAAATCAAATCAAATTAAACTCTCCTTAACACTAAAATACAAAAACAAAAAATTTTTTTATTCTATGGAAGAAGAGTCCCATTCTGGTTTTTTACTTTTCCACCTTCTGTCTCTTTTCACTAGGATCAGCAATTTGTATTAAAAATCTGTCCAAAGAACTTTGTGTCTGTCTTCTCCTCAGGATGTCTCTAAAGTGTGACATTGTCTGATCTTCCCAAGCGATGCTATTTCGATTTGTTTGAACTTTGTTAGGGTGGTATTTTTCTGCAAAATTTTTCACATCCATCCATTTTGCAAGATTTCTTTGATTAATGAAGAAGGAGCTTCTTCTATCTCTTCCTCCTCTGAGTCAGAAGAGAGTCTATTCATTNCTTCTTCCAATGCGGCCCAGAGAAACAAAAAGGTTGGACACCCCTGCCTTAGACCATCCCGACGGTAGGGAATAAAAACTCCTCCAATCGGCGTCCTTACAGGTCAGAGTCCACTTCCTAGAATGACTGTGGGTGGTACTCTCACCACCTGACTTCAGTTTGCCTGTTTGTAGAGAAAGTCGCCACTTCTTTTTACTTTGACTCGGTTCTCGGTCCCCTGAGTACCTACAAGTCTGTTTTTTTTTTATGCGCGTATGATTTGGGCATCTAATACTCTGTGCCAAATTGCAACTCCTGACATGTACTCCTTCATGCCTCTAAGCTAGTAACACAGCAGGCAGTACGATTTCATAAACAAGACATAGTCTTGTTGACAATTCATATTTGAAGGTAATATTGTTATTGTATAACAACTTTTGTTAGACATTTAATAAAATAAATTTCAATTTTTTAAATGTATAAACAAACTGCGCAAACTTTTCTAGAAAAACTAAAATTTATTGTTGTGTATTAAATATTTTTTATAAATTATAAAAAATCTTAAAAATTTAAAATTTTTTATTCTATTTTATTTTATTTCTAAAAAAACATTATTTAGTTTTGCTTAATTTATTGTTTTATATTTTTGTGTGCTCTATTTCTTGTGAGAAAGAGAGGGGGCCCGGTAAGAAGAAAATGTCTAGGGCCCCAAAGTGGGTTAATCCGGCTCTGCCTTTTTATGTTCATGAGATGAAAAAAATTTTAACTTACATGTTTAAAGTATAGTGTAAATTTCTTCTTATTACAAATTTCAAAAAATTTTTTATCTCATCAAATAAAATTTTTCTATTCTTATTTTAGTATTGTTTATTTTGGATTTTTTTTGTTAATGTTGTATTATTAATAAGATAATATTTGATAAGAACTTTATTCTTTTTACTTTATCCTAAGTGTATCAAGTTATGATGTAAAATTTATTTCTTACAGTGGGTTGCCGTTAGAAAAGTTTGAAAAACTTTAGGCCAGGGATGGAGAACTTTTTTGAGTCCATGTACCATGTAGTGAGATAATTATCTTTAAAAATATGTGTATGCGCATGCCAAAGTGTATTTGATTTTGAATAACAATATTTAAAGAAATTAATATGCTTTAAGTAGAATAAATGTAAAAAAGCTGATTGAAAAAGAATGATCAGATAATAAATCAAAAGTATGATTGAAAAAAGACAAATGATAAACTGAAATTGTATAACATGTTGTGTGTGC
Organism: Centruroides sculpturatus; assembly: GCF_000671375.1. Taxonomy (NCBI): domain Eukaryota; kingdom Metazoa; phylum Arthropoda; class Arachnida; order Scorpiones; family Buthidae; genus Centruroides; species Centruroides sculpturatus. The sequence continues at coordinate 888,238 of NW_019384478.1, forward strand.
CATTGGTTTACAACCTCTGCTCTAGGCCTTCTAAGGTTATAGGCTAATTAAAGATTGCATTAAGCAGCTCCTTGCCCTCTTGATCATATTTTGCAGATTACATCAACTTACATAAATAAACAAACCTATAATTTGTGTTTGTTTACTTCTTGACTTCTACAGCACTTCACAGCTGCTGTCAATGTTTCAGGAGCTATGTATTGTTGTGTTGCTAAGTAGTTGGAATCTAAGTAAGTACTAGAATCTTAAATCATGTGTTGTTATTAATTATATAGTGTTTTTACCTTAAGTTAATTTTAACTAAGCAATGGCAAAGGACTGACAGGCAGGATAACTATATAAATATTAAGGATTTTGTCTCCTATTTGCCTTATATAACACAGTATTATAACACTTACAGTCAAATTTAATTTAATTTTTATCTTTTTTTTAAAAAATTACAAATAAATACTATAAATAAGTAATTTAAATTATTTTAAACCTAAAAAAAATTTGGATATTAACATCTCACAAAATTTCTGTGAAAAAAAGTTTTCTTACCCATGAAGATTATTTCCATTACCAACATTCCATTTTCTCCATACATCAATATTTTTTCTTATTGTGCCATCACCACTGAAAAATCATCAGATGATATTTTAACTGGATTTAAACATAATCCAAATAAGATATATAAAATATAACATTTATAAATTCTTAATTATACTGAATAGTTTTTATCTATCAACAAACTTTTTATTAGATATGATTTAAAAAACTTAATAATTTACAGTTTCTCACCTTTGTTAAATATAGCAAATTCTAAAATACAACATTCTGAAGATATTTTTTAAAAAATAAACTAAAAACACATCAAATTAAAAAAAAATGTCAAAATTTTAATCCAACTTCTAAAATTTTGAACACTACTTTCAATTTACAAGAAACAAGCAAAATAATAATAAAGATCATAATACTTATAATATTGTTATGCACTTATAATATTCTTATTAAAATGTCTGAGTTCCTAAATTGATTAAGAATGAGAGGTATTAAATTTCAAAAATATTTTGATAAATGCTCTCTGGGATTTAATTTTTTCCCTGGATTTGGATTTTATTAAAGAGTAGACGAGAAAAAAAAATTCATATTATTGCTCATTATTATATTAGATATAAGAAATCAGTTTCAAAACTATTTTTATGCAAGACATTACATGAATTCATTGGTAATAATTGTTATAAACTAATTTTACATATATAACACACTACTAATTTTCTATGTATACAGTAGAGCATTGATTATCCGACTCAATTGGGGACTCGGGTTGGTCAGATAACTGAAAAAATTGGATAACTGAAAAGAATGAAAAAAATACATTATTAGTATAGTATATTAGTACACAGTATTAGTATGTCACTATTAACCTACTTTGCATTGAATTTTTATCGATGTTAAGCCTAACAAATTTTTTAAAAAATAATAATCGTCGGAATTCTATCATTAAAAATTATTTTTTAAATTATTTTATTGCTCACAAAACAAACAACCACTCATAATTAGAAAATTAAGTCTCGTTTAAATACTGGCCTCCCTTTCATGGTCAAGCCAGTTTTGCCAGCTAAAACACGCAAAAATTTAACAAAAATAATATCAAAGTAGCCAAGACATAGCCAAATATTGTAGCGCCACATCACTAGCGAACATTTGAAATCTGCTGACTAGAACGGTCGGTTAACCGATGTGACGGTTAATCAGGGGTTGGATAATCGATGCTCTACTGTACTTATGTTTTGCAAGAAAAACAACCAATTAGATACTGAAAATCAATAGGAATTTTTATTTTACAGTAAATTATAAATATTGTTGCATGGAACAAAAATTGCTGCCCATATTAACAATTAAATAGTAATATTAAGACAGCAATGAGGTATAAATGGAAATGAGGACTGTCTAGTATGAAAAAAGAAAATTCTAAAGTGGAGAAATTAATGTAGTGTAGCAAGAACTGACTGTTGACAAAATTATGCATGAAAAGTTGGTCAAAATAATTAATGCATATGAATAAATGAAGAGATTCTAAGGGGCAACAGGTAACATCTCAAAAGTTTATGGAGGGAAATTGGGCCATTTTGTTCAGAAGTATGTGAACTTGGAAAATAGTGTCATTGAGCATTTTTAGGTCAGAAAGCACAGCAAACATCCAGACAGCTTATAGTCTGTGAGAGACTGATATTTTACAAAAAATAGGGCATGAAGAGTTAATACATCTACAACAGCCATAAATGATCAAGCTATATATACATTTACGGCTGTTGTAGATGTATTAGCTTAACGTATCGGGTTTCAATGATTGTGTATATTTATGCATGAAGATTATTCTTTTTATGCATGAGCCTAAGGTTTCTCCATGGCAGTCCATGATAAAAAGAAATTTTTTAACCAGATCATTAATACGTTTGCTGAAGTTAATCTTAGAGTCAAAGGTAATGTCTAAGTCGAGAACAAATGAAACAAAATGCATAGGTTAATTATCAATTTGAATGTGGATGTTATCAGGATATTTCACCAAGCTAAAAAGCATAATTTTAGATTTTTTTTTATTAATCAGTAGGTTAAGAGTTTAAGGTGGTTATTAATTAAAACTATTAATATCAAATTAAAGTATAGTAGAATTTGAATTGTATTATCTTTATATCATCAATATAGGCATTTATAAAGAAAGAGAATTGCTTATGTATGCTTTAAATAAAAAGGTTGTTAAGTATGATCCCTGTGGAATCATACTTAGAAACCTTATATACTAAGGTAACAGAGAGAATTTTTGAAAACAAAAAATTAGATATTTTATTTTGGCCAGGAAATTAGGTTATTATGAATACCAAACTCTGAGGATAAAATGTCTATCTTGCTAATTAGTAGCTATGATTTCAAATTGTAGATTTGTTATAATAAAAAAAGTTTATTTCAATTAACAAATCATTATTTTTAGGGAAAAAAATATTTCATTTATAAGTACATAAATATATATTCAGTTTTCATTCTGTAAATGTTTTAAACTACTAGACAATGCTAAAGTAAAATGTAATAGCAGTCATTTGTAAATTAAGACACTTGAATTTTTGTTAATTTTGACTGTAATTCAGTTTAATACCTGCTATAAACATCATATTTTTTCATTAAAATACTTCTTAAAAAAATGTCAATAACAATATACAGATAACTTATTTTTGAAACATAGTTAAAAATGTAATATCAAATTTGTGAATTCAACATAACTAAACAACTTTCATAGAAAAAATTTTATTCAAAAAACAAAAAATAAATAAGTAATAATAATAATAATAACTCTCCCGTGGTCACCACCTGGTCGTGGTGGGAGAGCCCAGTAATTTTACTGAACCATAGGGCAATGCAGGCTGGAGCACAAGCTCCTGGTAGGGACACCCATGCCAGTAAGGTCTATGGGGAGAAATGAAGCTAAGAGTGACCACACACCCACATTCTGTGGAGATA
>NW_019384478.1:893727-908769 GCF_000671375.1 Centruroides sculpturatus
CTTATTGTACCTGTTGTTCTCTCCTGTACAGGTGTGATACCACACACACTACACAAAAGCCTGGGAACATTACAATTGAATAGAAATACATACATCACACTACAGAAGGCCACTATATTGAATACATGTCATATCGTTAGGAAATTCCTTAATACAGACACTGACACTGACATACTTATTTAATTAGTTTTGGTTGCTATGCCTTGACTCTGGTCCGGCATAGTACACAGCCACCGGTTTAAACCGAGTATTACCCACTAAACCCAACACAATAATAATAATAACTATCCCATGGTCACCACCTGGTAGTGGTGGGAGAGCCCAGTAATTTTACTGATCCATAGGGCAATGTGGGCTGGAACAGAAGTTTCTTGTAGGACACCCATGCCAGTAAGGTCTATGGGGAGAAATGAAGCTAAGAGTGACCACACCTACATTCTATATAGATTTTTATCATGGTATTAACCAGATCTAAATATGATACCGGCTTGGACATTGCCCAATTAACAAGGTCCGCATTCGTGGGTTAGGCAGAGGCTCACATTCAAAAAATAGACCAGAGTCTCCCTTGCTTACCAGCGGCAAAAGCAGTGCCAACCCAAGCATGGCTACTGCAATGTCCTCAACAGAAGTGAGGAACCAACCTAGCCCTTGTGTTTCTGTGGTAATGCACCCACAGACCACAAAAGCTGGAAAACCATGCCAACGGATGAAATGGACAATAGAAATGAATGAGTTTATCATCTATACTTATTACACCATCACAAGACTCGAAACAAACATGACAGTGTACAGACAACAACTACACTACAGCACAGATTCACACAACAATACCCTCACCTCACTGTCACTGAACAAAAGGTTGTTGATCAAAAAAGAACAATTATACACAACAACCTTATCCCACAAACAACACTTGAATTTATCAAACAACAGGTTGCTGATCAAATACATCAACAGACAGAAACATTTAGCATTGATGAAGATCACATTACCTGTCAGGATAATTCAGCAACAAGCACTGGTTACAACACACACACAATAACTACCACTAATGATACTACAGACACTTCCTCATTCATCACTGATAATATAAACACAGATTTAATACACTCTCATTTATATTTCAGGAAACACTCACTAAATATACTGGTACAGATCCCACACAAAGATCATGAATACCAAAAATCAACACATCAAAGGTAGTAGGAAAAACACTAAATTATATAAACACTCACTTACTACCACACTATATTCATTTAAATTCTACACTCTGAGGCATTCATACATTAGTTTATGCTGGGGCAGTCACAGTAGTGACACACCGTGGACTGAAAATACAATCACAGATAGATACACACAAAACACAATTCTATCACAAGCCTGTCTGGAAGAATAGAAACACAAATAAATGACATTAGACAGCAATTAAGCTGCTGACATAATACACTAAAAACAACATAACACCCAAATTAAAGAAAAATGTTTTCAAGAAAATCAAAACACACACAAAACATAAACATCACAGAATACATTAATACAGTAGACCCCCCCTATAACGCTTAGATACGTTCCACGTTAATCGAATTTTACATTGTAGGAATGATTAAATACATGAGCCAATCGCAGCCCGATAGGTGTGAACTTTACGGACTAATGCTGTTTGAAAGGTTTTCTTCTATACAATTAACCAATTCTAGACTAATTCCACTCAACATTTCCAAAACACGTATAATTTTTTGGGAATAATCCGTATAAACTATGCTATAAACAAAAAATTATAGGATTACTTACCGAGTGTGTACCGTTCAACTATGCCGTTGCTCAAAGTTTGTTTTCGTTGCAGAACAGCACACGAAATGGTGGCAGCGATTTCTGATAATGAATTTTTCGCAGAAAAATAACTTGACCTTTGGAGACATCATTAATATAAATAATTTTTATGGCCGTTGAATAAGAAGTGTTTCTTTCACAAGAAATGTATAAAATTAGTGCTGTATTAGACTTACGGTACCTAATTTACATACTGTACAGACGATAATAAACTCAACTTACTAGCCTAAAATCTCCGTAGCGTGTTGCCAGGCGGCAGAAAGCATATATATAATTATAATAAAGTTACAATAAATTAAGTTAATATATAATTATATATACAGTACCTAATTTATATATAATTAATATATAATTATATGTACAGTACCTAATTTATATATAATACTAAACAGACGATAGCAAACTCAATTTAGCCGCTCCGTAGCGTGGCGCAGGGTCGGAGGAAAGTAGTTCGGCTGCTCATCCACTATTGGTCCAGATTCTATCAATCTTGTCGCGAAACGAGTTGGCGACGATGTTTTAGGAGCTCCTTTATACGTATGTTGCTACAATTTTTTCGCTACGTTATAGGAACGCACATTATAGGGGGGTTGACTGTACACTAAAACAAAAACTTGCAGCCGAAGCATGTAGACTCAAACAATACAAAATATATACACTATGAAAACAACAAAACAGGTTATTTACAAACAACAAAAAACTCTTTTACAGACAAATTAGTACCGAAACAAACACTGATACATAGCACAGTGGCACATCAACAGAAGACGAACTCACAACTTATTGGTCTCTTTGGTCCAGTGCTGTTGCATACAACACTGATGCGGGACTGGATCGAGGAGGAGAACAAAAACTCACACAACATACCAACTATGCCCTGTGCTAAAATAAACATACATGACATCCACTAGGCCATTAACAGAACACACAACTGGAAGACAGCTGGTATAGACAACATTCAACATTCACAATTTCTGGTACAAAAAGTTTACATCACTGCACCAGGAACTAGCTAAACACCTAACACACATCATCATCAATCCACAAAATTTACATCACCTACATGAAACCTAAAAACAATAATACCATGGACCCCACATAATCCAGATCAATTACATCTTCCAACACTACAAATTATTGACATCCTGCATTGCAATATTGAAGAACATATTGAAGAACACAACATTCTTACATAACAACAAAATGGTTGCCTTAGAAATCACAGGGGATGCAAAGAACAGTTACTCATAGATTCAGTCATTCTACACAAACAACATAGAAACATACATATGGCATATATAAACTACAGAAAAGCATTTGACAGTATTCCACACAGTTGGCTGCTACATATTCTACACATGTACATCGGGTCCACATATCGATCTCGAGGCTAGAGTACGGGACCACAAGTATGATGTATCCAAGGGGAAGTATAATGCTGCACTAGCCCAGTATGCTACCAAACCCAGGGTTTCTCCTTGTTGGAATGAAGCTACACTTTTACACAGGGCGTTTGACTGACACGACTTACGTTTGTTGGAGGCTATTGAAATTTATAAAGCAGACATGAAGGGAGGTTGCATCAACACCGACAATATTCCGGTCCCACAATTGTGGAAGTATTATTTACAAAGCCACAAAACACGAATATGATTTTTAAATGAAACAATTTTTCCATATTGCACATCGTTTGTACTTCGGGCTAACTTTTAACAATGAATATATTACCACCACCATATATATTATTTTATATATTAACACCATTTATTTTTATTATATTTATTTATAACTTTATTTATAAATATTTTATTTATACATTGTAATATGGAACGATCTTGGTATTCAAAAATCGTTTAAATGTTAAAAAATTGGAACACAGCTATGTTCGAAAACTGTTAGGTTAAGCTGTTTTTTCTGTTCTATGAAATTTTTTCCTACGAGGGTCTCTGAAAGATGGCCGAAAACGTTTGAACATTAAAATTTTTATTGTTCATTTGCTGGAATTATCGCTTAGGTGTGAAGTGGTTATTTTAGTTGACAGTGCTATTGTCTATATCACCTTCTGACTCATTTTTAACAATGCTTTCTTCCTTGTCCTGTTCGATTGCATTTTCAACATCATTCTTTTGTTTTGTATTGTCATGCGAATGCAACAGCTTCTCTAAATCTTCTTCAGATCTTATAACTCTAATCATATCACTAGGGATTGCTGAAGTTGCAAGGCCCATTTTCATTGGACAACCAAACATTGCTTCGTAGGGGAAACATTTGATTCCCTCATGATATGCTCTGTTTTTCGTCACCTGGATGAATTTTAAACCCTCTGACCACTTCGATAACTGATTGATTTCCATCCACGTGCTCAAAATATTTTCTATGTCTTGATTAGCACGCTCCACTGATCCTTGACTTTGGTTATGTCTTGCCTTTCCATGTACAATTTTTACATTTGGCCACATGGAGCATAAACTCTCAATAACTTGGTTACAGAATTCTTGACCATTATCAGAATGAAGGATGCTCGGCACTCCAAAAGTGGTGAAAATATCCAAAAGATGTTATGCAACTTCTACGGCGCATTTAGTTTGAAGTGCACGAAGGATCACAAATTTGGTAAGATGGTCTTGGTAAACTAAAATGAATTTATAATTTCCATCTGGAATAGTTTGTAGATCTATTAGATCAACCTGACAGTGTGAGTTCATTTCACTGTGAAGTATAGGTCTGATGACAATGCTCTTTTTCAAAGTCTTCTATTTCTTTTGGCAAGGTTGACATAGCTTCAAATATGTCATAATAGCCTCAACTGTTACATTTTTATACTTGCAGCTACATTCCTTAAGCATCTGTGTCCTTCCACCGTGGCCAACAGCAACATGCGTTTCTTCAAGAATGTTGAATAAGTCCTCATAACAAATGTATTACCTTATTTCTCCATTCTCCTCCTTCATAGGTGCAATTAGTTTTTTTTCGCTGCCTACAGTCAAAATGTCGTAATGCTTTATACGCCTGTAATGAACAGCTAGTTTTTTTCATGTTCTTTGCAGCTTTTACTTCCTCCAAACACTTTGCATATTTGTCCCTATTGAGATAAAAGTTATTATCTTTCTTGCTTGCCACAAGCTTGTCCATTATTTCATAAAAACTCTGTTTCACACTCATCTTGATTCATAAATAATTTTTAGACAGTGAAATCTCAAACAGGATTAGAATTAACCTGTGCGTTCTAACATGTCAAACAATGTAATGTGGCCGTGCAGTGTTAGTAGCAGGGACTATTTTTTCAACATTTACCATGTCTCTGAGGTAAAACCTAAGATATAATGAGTAAATGCTGGTAAAAGTTCAAAATTAATGATGATTGACTTTAAAAGCCTGTATATTNCATTTTATATTACTTTGTAACATACTCAGATGTATTGCAATTTATAATAATTAAAAAATTATTATTAGTTATATTTATATTAAATAATTATAAATAATATTTTAAAAATCTAATAAAGAAAAACTTATAGTAATACAAAATGAAAATAATGCTGAGCAAATGACTAATAAAATATTAAAAATAGGTAGCTGATGCTTAAGTTAATTATTGAAAGACACATCATATCAATCTGCAAGCCTTTAATGATGAAACTAGTCTTATAAGTCTAAAATATCTGACTTTTTGAAATTTCAGATTTTCTTGTTTAATGTTAATCAGTGTCCTCTTTTGAATGCACTATTTCATTCTTGTATGAGAAGTCTGCTTCTGAAACTCAAGTGCTTCATGTCAGTGAGTCAATCAATCAGGTCAATGCAGTTTTATTCTAAAAATATTAAATTTTGAATTAAGAAACTGGATATAAAATTCATAAAGTATCTGAAATACAGATGTTCCATTTACAATCCAAATTGTCAAAATATATAAAAACAACTATCAAAGGATGGATTAAAATTCCCAAGTCAGTCAAATTCAATGTTTTCCAAAGTGGTTCCTACAGACTTAGAATCGCTGAGGGGATCTGTGGTAAATTAAAATTAATTTGGGGATGTGTGGACAACGTCAGGAGGTCCACGAAAGGTTTAATAAAAAATAAAATGATTGTGACCCATTTTCATTATTATGAAAGTTAAAAATAAATAATAATAAATAAATTGGTAAACATTTTTATGTCCTGAGTAAAATATAAGTATAGATAAGTACATAAAATACAAGTAATGACAAGCATTGCATAGTGGGAATACTAACTAAAGCTTGCCCATTTTGAATATGAGCTCTGCGCTTCATTTATTGCATACATTATGACATTTTAGAATTTATTTTGTTTGTTTATAGAATTTTAAACATTTATTTTTCTTTCCAAAACAGTAATTATTGGTTGTTTTTCATAATTATAAAAACTATTTAATGACTAAAAATATATAAATAATTCATTTATTTTGATCAAAAAATGTTTTTTTTTTTAAATGAAAATTCAATAGATAAAATAAAAAACTTATTAATTTTATATTTTTTTAATGTAATTTATAAATTATATTACAAAAATAATACCAATTATAAATAAATTATACATTTTTTTGTTTTCACTATACGATACTTGTTTTTTTAAAACAAGAAGCTTTAGCTAGTAATTTCAATAAATATTACTTTAAATATCAAAATGTTTTATTTATTTATGTCACCATTTACCATTCAAGACATCAAAATTAAGTTTGTAATTTTGCTATTATGTAGTTGTGTACAGTTCATAGTCAGGTTTTTGCTTTGAAAAGGAGTCCATGGGCATAATAAATTTGGGAACCATTGGTCAAGCTGATAATTACTTAAAGTTTGGGTGTTTGAATATTTTATAAGCAATTGTTTTCATTAAATAAATTACAATATTTCTTTTAGCAATCAATTTGCTTTGATAACAGAAACTTTAATAATAATAGTAAAATTACATAATATAGTATCACATCTGAATAGCAGACACTGTTAAAACTGAGAAGTTTGTCTGTTATTTAGAAGTGTCCGCTATTCAGAGGTATTGTACATGCCAGCGGTCATATTGTATTTTAATCTAGTCATTAATTATACAGTGAAGAATGTGACAGATTACAAAAACATCAAATTTGCATTAGGAATGTGAATGTACTGAAAAGTATACATAGCATATATAGTTAATATATCGTGTGTAGCTGTAAAAATCTCATTTTAATTGAAGTCTAAATAGCAAACAGATTGAATAGGACAGTGATCTCCAAACTTTTTTGATTGCGTACCCCTAAGATGAAAATAATTATAAGTTGTACCCCCTATAATATTATTATATGACCACAAGTGATCATGGGCCTACTTCTTCAGGAAGATGACTGTAAGTTTAGACAGACTGCGGACAGGACATACATACAATATCACTTTGCATATTACACTTTGGAGACCATTGCTATAAGATACTTTAATTAAATGGAACATAAAAATTACAAGAAAACATAAACGTTGATTATTTATTAATTCATCAAAAACTACCTGAGTGGGAGTAACGAAAAAGAAAAATGAAACTGTTATTATGAACAGAAGAATGGACAAAGGTCAATTTCGTCAATGAAAGTTTAAATGTTGAGTTAGGAAGGCAATTTGCTAGACACTTCAAGGGGTGAAAAATGTATTTTGTATTCTTGCATTTATAACATCATTTATGATCTAATCGACTAATAAAAATTAATATAGTGATTTTTCTACCTTGTAATTGAGTAGCTGTAATTTTTCAAACATTCTTGCTTTTCTCAATAAATTATTTATTAAAAATTATTTTAGCCACCAGAAAGCTGTTAAGATCATAAATTACATCATAAATGAAAAGAAAACCGAATATGTTCTAACACTTTAAAGTGGTTGGCAAATTGCCTTCGTAACACGATCTTTGAACTTTCACCAAATAAATGCTGTTGTCTTAACCTTAAAACTTTTTCTTTTCCATTAATGCTATGCTATGGTTCTTGTCAAATGAATGAATAACTTCAGAAAAGTTTATGGTTTCTTGGTACTGTAAGCTTAATTCCTATAATAAGACAGAAAACTGTTATGCATCTAATTATTTTAAAGCTGTACATATTGTTAAAAATTCATTCGTTTGCTTTCATGAATTTAAGTGCATTAGTAACTTAATTCTTCAGTAACTTTTATTTCTGATGTTATTTTATGACTATGCAAGTGCATCATGAAAGTGCAACACATTTTAATAAGAATGTAAAGTTTATCAGGCAAGAATGTAATTAATGTTAAAAAATGATGCTGAAAAGTTCCATCTATGGATATGATTGTTAGAGTTAAAAATTTTAATTACTATTTACTGATGATAAATATGGATTAATATATATCATTTCAAAATTGAAATCATATAATAACTAAAATTTAAATTTATTTTAATTTAATTTAAAGTCCTGAATTTTAAGTTGTTTTAAAAAATAATTTAAAAACTAAAAATCTGTGCAATTTTCATAAAACATAATGCATATTTTTGGGACTATATACTTGATTATTAGATTACCAAAAAGTTTAAATTAATTTTTTCTTTGATAATTCTACTCTTTACTATAATGCTAAGAATGGTATTTTAGCCATTTAAATTGCTAATGAATTAAAGTTCCAAACATACGTAAGACTAAAAAATTGTTGAACTTTTTAATCTTGAAGTGCATTTTTATGCATTTTGTTTATACTGTAAGAGATGTCAAATGATACATTCTTATAATTCATTTTTCTTTTGCATAATTAGTAAAATCATAATAAAAAAATTATATGAAAGTTATTCAGAAATATTTCTTAAATTTCCAGATATTTAATAATTTAGATAGGCAATTTATGAATTAAAAAAATTCCCGTAATCTATTCAGTTAGTTTGTATAATAGTATTATGATATTCATCAACTATAAAATATCTTATTTGAAAACTTTTAGAGATGCAAAAAGTAACAAAAAAAAAAAAAGTTGAAATCTACTTTAACATACATTATATTAATCAATTGGTTTTTATGAAATTTAACATATATTATCACTAGAGGTTTTCCCATTAACTATCTTCAATAGCCAATACAAGTGTTTTGTGTTGTTTCACAATATTTTCACATCTGTGACGCAATTTATAATACTTCTTTACACATATTGATTAAATAATTGCAAATTATGTAGTTAAGTTGGCATCCTACCACTCTGGGGAGTAGGGATCAAATCTAGACAGGTCAAAAAAAATCTCAAGAATTTTTTGGGAATAATTCACCAGGTTATCTTAGGCCTTGTCTCTCACCACCCAGCCACCCAATTGTTGGCCAGTCCAAATCCATAATGGGCTTGCTAAAAAGAGTTTCTTAGTGCCCATTGATGGAAACAATTAAAAATTTCAAATATTTAAAAATTNATCTCCTTTCTTTTTGATGATAAGATTAAGTAAATATCCTTAATTTCTAACTAATAAGAATATAAAATAAACAACAATAGAAAAACAAAATATAATCTTAACTACTATATGAACAATCATTTGAATCATAATTTACTAGTGATTTATAATATAGCTAGATTACTCTGTGAAGTTGTTATTTATAGTTTCAGATATAACAGCATGAAACAAAGAAAACTGAAAAACTCCTTTCCCTAAATTCAATCATCATACAGATTCTGACTAAAATAAAATTCTTTGTAAAAAATGTAAATCTAGTTTTCAAGGAACTATGGTATTTTATTTATTTTAACAAGGAATAAAAATCAAAGTTATGTTGGCCAGTCCAAATCCATAATGGGCTTGCTAAAAAGAGTTTCTTAGTGCCCATTGATGGAAACAATTAAAAATTTCAAATATTTAAAAATTTAATAAAGAATAATCAATGGTCAAACAAAAAATACAAAAAAATAATGAAGAGCAAATTAATAAGAACATATATTAAAAAAAATAGGCAGATAGTATTTGAATTAATCAATTGCTTAAATGTCAAGATATTCTGAGAGATATCAAAGATCTAATTGTAACCCTAATAGCACCTAAAATATTTTATTTTTTATAATTTTGAATTTTTGTGATAACATACTTAATGTCTCTTTTACTTGTGAGCAATTAAAAGAAGTTCAATATAGTTTTACATACATTAGCTACTGACATGCAATTATATATTGTAACAGGTTTATTTTTGTAAGAATATATTTTGTTAAAATTTGTGAAATAAAATTTAAATAAATAAATTAAAATTAATCCAGTTTCATCTGTGACAGAATTACAAATAAATATGTTACATTAATGATTCTTCTACTATTGGAGATTGAATGATGGTTCTTCTCTAATTTTCCATACTGTAGGTACTAAATTTATGAACTTGATTTATTTGAAGTCACTTTTAGTTNAATTAAAATTAATCCAGTTTCATCTGTGACAGAATTACAAATAAATATGTTACATTAATGATTCTTCTACTATTGGAGATTGAATGATGGTTCTTCTCTAATTTTCCATACTGTAGGTACTAAATTTATGAACTTGATTTATTTGAAGTCACTTTTAGTTTGGATACTGTCAAAAGGACCTAATCTTAACTTTCCATGCATTACTCATTAGAAGAAATGCTTATTATTCACTTCTCATTTGGGTTGTCTAAAAACATACTGTGCAATGAGAAATTTGTAATGACATTAAAGTCATACATACAGTATTGCATACAAGACCTGTAAGTTCTTCATTCAGTATCAGTTGGCCAATTGACCATATGGTATTGCATACAACTTACAGGTCTTGTATACAATACTGTATGTATGACTTTAATGTCACTATAAATTTCTCACTGAACAGTAAGTTTTTGAAAATTAACTACTCACCACACCTATATAACAATCACATACACTGAACCAATTTACGGTGTGGTATGATTGCCTAACAAGTACAAAAACAAACGTTTTCAAACCTCTTCTGGGCTCTACAGTTTTAGCTTGTAAATTTGATTAAAAAAACCTTTTCAAATAACTTTGTTCTTGAGTTTGAATGGTTCTTTTAAACTTATACGTCACGCATGCGTGACAAGTCTGCCTGCTCGGATATAACGAGTGGCTAAAGTGTGCTGTGTATCAACTCTTGCCAGGCCATCGACAAAATCATCTCCTCTTTAAAATTTATGCACATAGTTTCGATAGAGGATTTAAAGATGTGCATCGCCTCTAACCACTTGAGATGTTCATTGGGAGGTGCCCTGAGGAGAAGATTGGCCCTATTAAAGTCGGCAACTATGTCCGGGTCTGTTACACATGTTGCGAGGGCCGTGCTGGTTCTCCCATGACGATTATCCACCCTATGTTCTTGCATTCTGATGCCTATGGATCTTTTAGTAGAGCCTATATATACTAATCCCTATTAAATCTATTAGCTCTCAAAGGGACACTATAGATTCCTGGTCTTCTTCTGGGGTTAGGAGGGTCCTTCCCATTACTTAAGATGTTAAAAATAGTGGGACACCTCCTGTAAGCAATACATATTTGGCACTTCCTGGCAATTTTGTCGTATATAGATCTTACATATGGATTTTAGGTGATGGGGATCCATTCTATGTCTTCCAGTTGGTTATCAATGTGTTGGTCTACCAGCCGTACGCTATCTACATATATCCAGCTATAATTTTATATCATCTTACATATAGGTTTGCGGTAATCATGTTCTGCGGCAACTCACTGTATAGACGCTAGCAGTGCCTGGAAGTGCTGTGCCAATGGTATCTTGTGATAGCTCAGACGTGCATTCGAATTGTCCTGCGTTACAGAGGTGATGTGTTACCTATAATTTGCTTTTAATAATACTTTGCTCAAGATACCCTACTTAAGGAATGTGTTGTTGCCCAACTTCATTCCATCTTGAAGCGGCAAAAACATACGTCAATCCACGTTCTAACTACTCAGGCTGAGAATTATGTTCTTGAGACTTGAAACAGTTATTTCTGTTTGCCTTCTTAATCTATAAGTACTCAATCACCAAGATATTTATTAATTAAATATATATTAATCACGAAAAATATTATTAAATACCAAAAGTAAATTTATATTATAATAACTCTATATGTAAATGTTAATAGTTAAATTGTGATCGTCCTATCAATGTCCCTCAACAATCTTATCTATTTATTTTTATTTTATTTTTTTTGTTTGTTTTGTTTTTTTTTACCATTACTACAACTTAATGTTATTTAATTTTCTCTACGAATATATATTGTAACATATTTGTATTGTTTATCTCCTGGTAATGCGCCATGCGGAGCCAGGAATGTACTTGACAGTACATTGTAAATAAAAATGAATGAAATGAAAATGAATGTATAGATGCTAGCTCTTTATCATGAGCTTGTATGTTAGAAGAATGTGTGAAGGCTCTTCTGATTAAGGCTTTATATGCTGCCATCTTGTAGGAAACCGGATCGCATGACCCCACAGGGATGTATGACGAAACAGATCCTGGTTTATAGTACACCGCAGTGCTGATGCCATCTTTTTCTAACCTAATATTTTTTGGACATCCTGCATTTGAATCTAGATTGCTTTATAAATTATTTTATTTCTGGACAATTTTAATAAATTTTCTAGTTTAATTATCAAATAGAATACTATATAACCAAAATTATAAATATGACTACACAATATATATCTTTTACAGACAAAATATTGCTTATTACATAAAATCTATTATATTATAATATTATAATTGTATTGAAATATAATTTACCTTATTTATTTTTATATTAGGCATCTGTGAAGCATCATGATTTGTTATAATAAAACAAGGACTATGGAGACGTTTGGCTTGATGAACTAACATATAACAGCGTTTATTATCAACATCATTTGCAACAACAACACCATCTAAAATAGAAATGAAAGTAACAGGAATTAAATTATAAACAGTTTTTAATGCTTAATTAAAATAATATATTTTTTTAAAACTCAATTAAATCAATAAATCAATTTTTTTATATTTAAAGAAATGAATGCCTAGAAACAGATGAATAATATATATATTGATGATAAGATTAAGTAAATATCCTTAATTTCTAACTAATAAGAATATAAAATAAACAACAATAGAAAAACAAAATATAATCTTAACTACTATATGAACAATCATTTGAATCATAATTTACTAGTGATTTATAATATAGCTAGATTACTCTGTGAAGTTGTTATTTATAGTTTCAGATATAACAGCATGAAACAAAGAAAACTGAAAAACTCCTTTCACTAAATTCAATCATCATACAGATTCTGACTAAAATAAAATTCTTTGTAAAAAATGTAAATCTAGTTTTCAAGGAACTATGGTATTTTATTTATTTTAACAAGGAATAAAAATCAAAGTTATAGGAACCCATAACAGATTATAAATTTTCAATTCACTAGCCTAATTGCAGCTATTTGTTTAAAAAACAAATCACTATTGAAATTGATATTGAACAAGGATATCTAAAAACATATCTAATATAATAAATTATAGATTACTGTTTTGTTTTGACTTCTGTTTATCACATGAAATTATTGTTTCATCTTTAAAAGCAGAAAAGATAGAACAGCACTTTTTACACAAAAGTCTGAAAATTAGCAATACACACTAACTAAAGAGTAACTTTTTCTTTTATTTTAGCTCAATGCAATAGGAAAAAAATTATAAAATCACTATAATGTGCACTAATTATTAATAAATNAAAATATATCGGATGATCATTTGCAATCATTGCTTATAATTGGTGTTTCAGATTTTAATCCCAACTTTAAAGAAATTCTTCAGCAAAAAACACAGTTTCATCATTCCCATTAAAAGTTGCATGAAATAATTTTCTAATTATGTATAATTTAGCCATGCTTGTTTAGTATTGGTGTATCTGTAATTAACTGTAAAAAATAAAATTTAATGCTGCCTTAATCATGATGAGACTTTTTAATTCACATATTCACGTAGCCCGCTGCAAATGTATTTAATTCCCAATCTGGCCCTTGCGTCAAAAAGTTTGGACACCTCTGATCTATACAAAGAAAACACAATGTCAGTCTTAAAGGCTAAAGTCTGAAAGCAACAATGACACCTTGTTGATAGGAAAGTTAGAACAAGGAAGAAAAAATTGCACCATCAATTTTCATTAAAGAAAACCTGATGAAAAGCACAAAATAATTTGAAAATTTTAATATTCTAAAAACCATGGGCAAATTTGAGATAACAGACGTGCTTACTTAAATTTAAAAGAAGTATATCAAATAATGAAGTTTACACTTGAAAATTGTGAAATTTTGTATAGAGGATTTCCAAAATTGTGTTAGAGTGAAACTGGAAGCTGCTTGTATGGGGGATAGCCCCCATTTTCAAATCATGTTAGAGCATAACAGTGTTGTACAAGGGATACACGTACTAAAATTATTTACTGTATGATGGATATACAAACTTGAAATCTGTATGTTTCATAATTATATATTGTATCACAATAAAAATGTTTTAAATGTTTGCCTTTATTAATAATATTTTGACATATTTTTAGGTAATATTAATAACAGACTTTATAATTATTATTCCTATTAAAATGTTTGACAATTTTAAAATAAGTTAAAAATTTCAGCTAATAATAAAAATAATTTAATATATTTCCATAAATGTCTCAAAATCAGTATCTATATTTCGTTTTTCAAAATTTAGTTAATTCAGAATTCTGTTAGATTTTACAACTGAAACATAAAGAATGTGAATATATTGCATCCTTGCTATGCTTCCAATTTATTGAACTAAAGACAAGAATACAGGCTTTCAGTTTCCACCATCATGTTTACTTTCCTGGCTGCTTATCCATGGACAGATGTTTAATTAGATACCCTTTTAATTACTTTCTGGGCTATTAATATAACAGAGGGAAAATATTGCAATTGGTCAAAAAATGGTGCCCCAAAATTTTTACTCGGGTTATCTTGAAACATCAGAAATGCACATGTATGGATGTTAATGTGGGGGGGGGCAAGATTTTGTTCATCCTCTTTAAAACTTAATAACTTCCATGCTTTTTGTCAAAAATTTCTCAAATTTTGCAGGGATGGGATTGATGCTATTAAAAAAATAGCGGTTAAAGATCAAGGGGATAGAGAGATAAAGGAGGGGGTTGTGTGTCATATCTTGAGTGGAGACAGACTTAATGAAGATTTTGCTTATTATTAGCATTTACAATTTTTTTTTTTTTTTTTTTTTTTTAAAA
>NW_019384478.1:908997-915295 GCF_000671375.1 Centruroides sculpturatus
CAGTGTGTCGATGTTTGGTTGTTAGTGAGTTCATAATTAAAGAAATAATTTCAGCTTCTGGTGACCCGAACCATTACCAAGTCCAAAAACGGGATGCTATGCCCTGTGCAACACCTACTAACGCACCACGGTTTCGCTGGAGCTATATAATTACAGCGTAGCCAGGTAGAAGACTAATCTGTCCGAACTACATAGATCAGTTGACTCTCCAAGCTAAAGTTCCAACAGACTCTAGAACAACCTGATTGACTCGGAGCCACGTTCCCGTTTATAATATTGCCCCTTAACTGCCAGGATTCCCTTTCCGCCGTACGGGTATTCAGAAATTGAAATCGCAAAAAGATTCCGTTACTAAAAGTAGCCTTAAAATCGTGACTCATTTTACTTTCCCGGCTTTTAACTATAAATAGGTCTAACAATGGAAAGTTTGGATATTTTGCAGAAAACTCACATAGTCAAATTTGATACACCTCCACGTTTTGAGACTTACTGAATGCAAATTGTAAATAACAAAACAGCAAAGAAATTTCGTAGATGTGTGTGTATGCTTGCATGTATTTTGCGTAATATCTCAGGATGAGGTAAAGATTAAGAAACAAAATTTGGCATAGTGGCTTGTATATGAGGGGCATCGCTGCTATTGAATTTTTTTCGTGAAAGATCGAGAAAGTGGAGATATAGAAGGGATGGTCTATCTCGAAAAGGGTAGAAGTTACTGTTAATAACGAATGAAATCTCTATATACATTTTTTTTTTTATAAAACTCACCTCTACCCTCAACATTAATTAAGCTTTTTGCCATTTTATAATAATTAATAATATAAAAAGTTTTTAAATAAAATATTGTAACAGACACACAATTTAAATTCATTTGCAGCTTTCCCAACTCATTGCTGCATTTTTTTTTGTTTTAACACAACATGTAGTATAGGTCTTACAGGGACACAAATCTCATTATGTTCTATGAAGTGATAAGCTTTTAACTGATGTGTCATTTTTTATTACATTTTTGAAATTCTTCACAAAACTAACAGAAGATATGTATTCAGATAAAATTGTTGTCAAATTAGTTAAAATTTGGCAAAGCAGGATTAAAGTAATTAGAGATGCCACAAATATTTGGCTACTATTCGGTATTTGGCCTATTCATCTATTTTTTTTAATATTCAGTATTCAGTCAAATACCAAATCATGAAAAAAAAAAAAACCCATATTACACAAAAACATATTTTAATCACAAATTATTACGTTTAATACTTAAAATCTATCAGTGGTAAGTTGTGATGAATGAAAAAAATTTTTTCAGCATTTGTTGATAGCAAACGATAGTGCTTTTCCTCATAAACTATACCTGCTTCTGAAAATAGCCTCTCTCTATATACACTATTGACAGGAGAAGATAGACAAATCTTAGTGAATTCTGTCAGGCTTGGATACTGTTTTGCGTTTGCTGACCACCACTTGTAAAGGTCTGCCGTCTGATCTAGGCAAACAGTTTTCATATAAAATGATACAAACAGTAATATTTTTTAGTAATAAGGACTATTACTAACATAATTTGATGTAACAATGAACAAATAATGCATGTCGTAACCTGTCACCTACAAAATGTACACATATTTTGCTGAACATTCGGCGCTTCGGCTGAGAGCGTAGCTGAATATTCAGTATTTGGCAAAATCACTATTTGTGGCATCACTAAAAGTAATCATAGAAATGCATGAAAATCAAAAAATCAGTTTCAGTGAAAATTTTTTTTTAGTTAAGTTGGTTGAAAAATCAATAGTTTGTGTGTCAAATGTAAGCAAGCATAAATGTTAAATAACTATATCATATCTAGACTCCTGCATACATTAATTAGACTCTACAGATGACACTGCCTTGGTAAAGAATCCATATTGGGAAGTCCATTTCGTTCTGAGGATCACAGTTATCTTCCTTCACTCATCCTTCAGGAAAGTTTCAGGGTGACCCTTCAGGAGGAACATCCTTAATGAGCAAGAGAGAGCTTATGGATCATGGAGACAGCTGGTGAGGGATGCTTTAGCAGCATACTTTACCAGCTCTGTCTCTCAGATCATGTTAGATCTTCTGTTATCACCAAAATTACAAGAAAGGNATAATTATTTACTCCAATAGCTAATACTGGAGCTGCAATTGTTATCAATTGCAAAGCAAATTAATTTCAGCAAATAATGACATTTTCAATTAATATATGTAATAATCCTCAGATTTCTAATAACAGAAAACATAAGATTAGTATGAATTATGTATGTCTTATGGATGAAATGTAAAGTACCATAATTCTAGTATTTTCCAGCTCTAGAACTTAAATTCTAAAATTTAAACTGATAAACTAAAACAAAATTGAAAAATACACTGTTATATATTTTATATCATATTTTAAACCAAAATTTCTAAAACTAGCATGTTTCAAACAATTAAGACAGACCTCAAAATGTGCACACTGGAAATTTCTTTAAAAATCTAGTAATTAGAAATTTTAAATTATACCTTTTTCAAGACTTGAAAATCTCCAGTATAACCACAAAATACAGAATGCAAGCACACTTAAATAAACTTTCTAACTACAACTGACCTCCATTAGTAAAAGTTAGGATAACAAAAATTCTTTTAACTAAATGAATCTTTGTTTTTCAGTCAGTCATTTCCATGCCATTGGCAAAAAATCATTATCTTTTTTGTTCATTGAATTGAAATCCAGGATCTTTTCAAATATTTAAATTTTTTCAGTACGTTCTTTATGAAAAATTTTCATCTCCTAACTTTTCTAATACAGTAGACCCCCTATAAAGCAGCTTCATATAGTTCGGATTCCTATATGGCAGCGAAAAAAATTGCAACCATATTCGTATAAACACGCTAAAAGGACTCGTATAATTCAGTAAAACGTCATCGCCCACTTGTGTCGTGACAGGATTGGTCGAATCTAGACCAATAGCGGATATTGCACAAACCATTGAGTTTCAACGAGCAGCAGACCTACTAAAAACCATTTATTATTTAACGACCATAAAAATTATATTTATATTAATGATGTCTCCAAAGTTCAGCAAATTTTTCGCAGAAAAATAATTTATCAGGAAGCACATGAGCACCATTCAATGCACCGCTCCACGACAAAAACAAGCTTAAGCAATGGCGTCATTGAACGGCGCACACTCGGTAAGTAATCCTACAATTTTTTGTTTATAGCACAGTTTATATGGATTATTCCCAAGAAATTATACATATTTTGGAAATGTTGAGTCAAATTAGTCTAGAATCGATTAATTTTATGGATGAAAACCTTTCAAACAGCCATAAACCATAAACTGCACACATGCTGGGCTGTGATTGGCTCATGTATTTAAGGACTCGTAGAACATCAATTTCATAAAGAATGGAACGTATCTACCGTGTTATAAGGGGGTCGACTGTAATATAACTTAGCTCCTTCTAATCCACTTCTCTGACATTTTAAGCAGTGAGATATTTAATCACAAATGAAGGGACACAAAATAGATGAATTGCTAATAAAAGTTTCTTCCAAAGAAAAAATTTTAAACACATATTTAATGAATTATTTCTCACCATGGTAAACAATATGGTTTGGTATATTCTTCTTCTTCTACATTTACATTAAGAAGATCTTGAAAATATTGGCCTTGAATGACTTTTAAAAGTGCATTGGCTTGACTATAAAAAATAAATACACATAATAAATAATATACTGTTTTTAACTATTATAAAACTTCAATTTAATCAAGTGATCAAATCAAAATGAAATCATTGAAAATTTTTTTTATTTTATAATGAATCAATATATAAAATAACACATATCACATCAGATGCAGTAGCTAATAATTTTTTATAAATTGATTTCAAATGATTTCAATGGTTTAATCACTTATTTTTAGATCTACCCTCGATATCCTGTAATTCTAAAAGCAGTTGGCAGATTGTCCCTAAGTGCAGCCATAAACATTTCCCATTCCTCTTCAGGTACAATATGTTGTTCCTAAAATTTAATAAAAATTTTCAAATTCATTATTTAAATTCTTTTTAAAAAATTAAATGTTTGATACTTTTATATATTTATTAAAATAAGTTGAATCATCTTGAATTAAGTGATCCACAATTACTTTACCTTATAATAACGTTCAAATGAGGCATTTTCTTTAATAATGTCACTATAACCCACTGGTCTTTTTCCTGCTACATGTCCCTACATTAGTTGTATATAAATTTAAAACTGTTCAATATAGTTTATCATTTATAAGAATAAACTACATAAATTAATGAACAAAAATAAATAAAATAAATTTAAAATTAATACTATAATAACTAAGGATGTAATGAACACAGATCAATTACATCATTACTGAATTCCAAATATAGGTATCCCTGGTATAATACAGTAGTTACATTCCAAAGAAGTGCTGTGTCATGCAAATCCATGCTATATGAAACAAAGGACTAATGCAAAACATGGAGTTACTTTCCAGAAGTTAGCAAAAGTGTGAGAGGCGAATTGCCCCCCGTGATTAATTAACAATTTAATTAAAAAGTAAAATTTTAAATGAAAAATATTCTTTGATTTTGGTGGGAAAATTATTTTTTCTAAAATGAAGGAAACTGGAAAAAGTCACTTCCTTCAATGGAAGTTGAAACATCCTTTTGTTTTCCCTTATATACTAAAAATCTTAGTCACCCTGGGAATTGTCAACTCCTCGATAAATCCCCTTTTCCTCTGTTCACGTGGAAACATACGAAATGCTGATTAGAGAAAATTCACAAGAAAAAATAAAGAATTTTGCATGATTCGGGGAGTACGCCTGAAGATCTCATAGAAGACAGTTGTATTCCATTTGACTCCCTAAGGCCAACGCCCTTAGGAGTACGCCACAAAATTCGAGAGAAGGAAGACGTATTCCATATCTCCTGAAGGCCAACGCCCAAAGTCGAATCTAGAAGTTTCTATAAAATGAGTTTAAGTCAGTAAATAGGGAAGAAATTATTTAAATATGTGCCATTGATGGACTAAGAAGAAAGAATAGTCATATTCATCTAAAGAACAGAAGATAGATAAAGATTCATAGAGGTGGTATGATTTATGATAGAAATTGTGAGCTCTTTCTCTTGAAACAGCTTTATTCGAAGTTCTTGAAATCGCTTTATTTGCATATTTAATTTTGTATTATTTTGTTTAATTTGTTCATTAAATTTTTGTTTTTATTTGTTAAAGAAATGTCTCTTCGATATCTAAATCAAACACATTTCATCATCTCCTTCTTTAATCAATACGCGTGTAATCTGCGTACCATAAGTTTGATTAACTGGTGTCGGGAATCCTGATGGAAGGAAGAGGGTGATTACACGATCATCTAATTCCAATAAAACCGTTCTCCTAGAAAAAGTTTAGAGATCGAATCTTGCGATTTTGTGCCGATTAAGTGGTACACCTTCTACAGATTGTACCCCCGGCTTATCTCACAAAAGTAAAGTACACTATTCTTTTTATTGCTAAGAGAAATATGTTTATTAAAGCAATCAATAATTTATTTCCAATCAATAATTAATTAACATCACAATTAAAAGTACTGTATTACACATTAAAATTAATTTTTGTTAAACAAGGGCATTTTCTTTTTACAAAGTATCGTCATCATCTCAGCTTTTTTGTTGATCTTGATCAGAAGTATCAGCAACATTTTCGTATTTTTTATTTTTATCATAGAAAATTTTTATGAATGACAAAATAAAAATATGTTATTAATCGAAAATTTTTTCTAGTGGGTCACATTTGTTCAGTTGAGTACTGAACGATTTTTTTCTGGAATTTATGTTCAAATACTGAATTTTTAGAGTACTGAGATAAATGTCTTGCTGTATTTCATTTGTCATTTTACAAATGATTGCTTGCTTACAGTTTAAAAAAAGTTTAATTAATATCACTTATCTAAAAATGTTTAAACAAACTTTATTAAATACAAAGATCAATCTATACCAGAGGTGTCCAAACTTTGGCCCGCGGGCCAGACCCAGCCCGGCAGGTGATTTTATCCGGCCCGCGAAGGTTTTTGAAAAATATTGATTTTTTCGCGCAAACCCGTTTGATTTTCAGAAATTTATATCAAAAATTGAAAAAAATGTAAAAATTATATTTGATGTAAAAAAGAATTTTTAATTTTTAAAAATAATAAAAATTAAAAATATATACATAAAATTTTACTTGAATTTACAGTCAAAAATATTGTTTTGGGCTATTGTTCGGTAACTGCCGAATTGGTACGAA
>NW_019384478.1:922492-927963 GCF_000671375.1 Centruroides sculpturatus
AGACTCAAATAAAACAAATATTTGTGTTTTTCAAATAAATTTTCGTTTGACTCTTTTATAATAAATGAATTTATCTATTTCTAAGTAAAAATTGAAAGTGTCTGTAGAAGTAATTTTTTAAAATATCCTGTTTCGTGATAAAGTTTTAATACTTATTATTATAATCTAGACATGTTAATCCATAAATATACTTGTATATTGGGCCACAAGTATATATTATATATATTTGTGGCCCAAAACTCCTTGACTTCTTCCAATGCGGCCCAGAGAAACAAAAAGGTTGGACACCCCTGATCTAGATAGAATACTTCTGCACTGTACACTTCTTGTGGGAGTTACTCAGATTGGTTTATTTCTATCCTGGGAATATATCTTAGCTTCACGACTGAGACATCATTGTTCATGAGTGAAGCATTTCCTTGACTGTTATCAGAGCTGAAAGTATAATGATATATTCTTGAGTCCTATACTATTTGTTTTCTTATTCAAGAAAAATTCATGTTTTGTTTAGTTCTCTAGTAAAACAAGAAATTTGGTTGTTTTGATCTCACTCAGAAACTTTTTAAACTTTCAATTATGATGGTAAATTGGTGTCTTCCATAACAGAATCATTATCCAATATACAAGGGCTATTCCAAAATCAACTGCCAATTGGCTAATAAAAATAAACTTGTTGCCTTAGCAACATGCCCCATTAATAATAAAGGTTTATATCACTGAATTAAGCTGAAAAAATGTCCCTTAACAAAAATAAAAATAAATAAAGTCATTAATTCTTGTAAAAGGATCGCCATGCGGTAGGTAAAGAGTCCACATCCTTATGGTTGATGCAAGTAGTTTTCCTGTGTGCCTTAAAGATCTCTAATTTTTCCAGATATTTCGTTGTATGTAAATTTGTCGTAGGTTTAATTATTTCCACTCGATCCCAATGGACTCGAATGTCGTGTTGTGTTGTGTAAGCTGATAGCATGGTGTTGCCAAGTTTCTTATTAATTGTATATTTATGCTCTTTGATACATTGCTGCAAGTTGTGCCCACGTACACAAGATCTGAATTAAAACGCTGATCATGTAATAATATAGAATAGATCCCTGATGTCGATTTCCAGTCATAATGCTTCTTATCATTTCTTAATAGCTTGAAAACTGTAGGATTGCGTCAATATATCACTTGGAAATCATTAGCCTTGGCCGTTTCTTTATGTATTTGTCTCTTTATGTGATTAATAAGAAGGAGTCTTCCGTATCCTGCCACGCCAAAAGAATATCATCTACGTATCTTAAATAAATTAAGGGGTAAGCTATGTAATGATTAATAAGAAACTTGACAACACCATGCTATCAGCTTACACAACACAACACGACATTCGAGTCCATTGGGATCAAGCAGAAATAATTAAACCTATGACAAATTTACATACAATGAAATACCTGGAAAAATTAGAGATCTTTAAGGCACACAGGAAAACTACTTGGATCAACCATAGGGATGTGGACTCTTTACCTACCGCATGGCTATCCTTTTACAAGAATTAATGACTTTATTTTTATTTTTGTTAAGGGACATTTTTTTGGCTTAATTTATATATTTTTTTTATTTTATCAGCATAGCTACTTTTCCGTTATTTATATTTTAATTTCGTATTTATGNATTTTACAAATGATTGCTTGCTTACAGTTTAAAAAAAGTTTAATTAATATCACTTATCTAAAAATGTTTAAACAAACTTTATTAAATACAAAGATCAATCTATACCAGAGGTGTCCAAACTTTGGCCCGCGGGCCAGACCCAGCCCGGCAGGTGATTTTATCCGGCCCGCGAAGGTTTTTGAAAAATATTGATTTTTTCGCGCAAACCCGTTTGATTTTCAGAAATTTATATCAAAAATTGAAAAAAATGTAAAAATTATATTTGATGTAAAAAAGGAATTTTTAATTTTTAATTTACAGTCATAAAAATATTGTTTTGGGCTATTGTTCGGTAACTGCCGAATTGGTACGAAGGCAGGCGAATAGCGAAGGTACACGAATACAGAGATTCTGTGGGTTGTCTTTGTATTAGTGAGTAGAGGGGGAGAAAGAAAGAATCGAGAGCATTGTATGTGGCATCTTTGTAGTTGACCTCGGGATTGCCTTCTGTTCTATTGTGCATGACTCATTTGTAAATTGGTATGTGTAAATTGATATTTAATGTATTAGAAATTAATTATTTTGAAGTTTAATATTATTTTTTGAAGGTTTAAACATGAAAAGAAGAAAAAGAAAAGTTGATGATGAGTGCCGCATTTTTAATGAAGAATGGGGAGTAAAATACTTCTTTGTGCAATCTCAGTCAAAGAATGACAAAGCTGTTTGTGTAATTTGCAATGACACTATTGCTGTAATGAAGTAATATAATTTACGTCGACATTATGAAACAAAACATGCTTCAACATACTCACAATTTAAGGACAAGCAGCATACTGAAAAATTTGAAACATGCGTCGTAGTTTGTGTACTCAGCAAAATTTATTTAGGAAGGCAAGCTCACAAAATTAATCATTGACCTTAGTTAGCTTGAAAGTTGCTTATTTGTTGGCAAAAGAAGGAAAACCCTTTATGGATGGAAACATCGTTAAAGAGTGTATGATGGAAGCTGTTGGTGAGTTGTGCCCAGAAAAGTTGCAACTTTTCAAAATGATCAGTCTGTCCCGTAATACTGTTGCTCGTCGAATTGATGATATTGGAAACAATATTCTTCACCAGATTACTGGTAAAGTACAGCGTTTCACTCGGTATTCTCTCACGATGGATGAATCAACTGATGTTAGTGACACCTCACAACTTTTAGTTTTTGTTCGTGGAGTTGACGACGAACTGAATGTCACACAAGAATTAGCCTGCGTTAACAGCATGCACAGCACTACAACTGGAGAAGATATCTTCAAAGAAGTACAAAAAACGTTGACAAAGTATAACTTGGACTGGAATCGACTCCAAGGTGTAATAATTGATGGAGGAAGAAATATGTCTGGTGCAAACAACGGGTGTGGTTGGGCAAATTAGAAAAGCTTGTGAAGGTGAAGGAGCATCAGCACCAATTTTTCTGCACTGTATTATCCATCAACAAGCACTATGTGTGAAACATGTCGATATGAGCTGCGTTTTAAAACCAGTCGTTTCTGTC
Source organism: Centruroides sculpturatus (assembly GCF_000671375.1). NCBI lineage: Eukaryota > Metazoa > Arthropoda > Arachnida > Scorpiones > Buthidae > Centruroides > Centruroides sculpturatus. Next base: position 925,659 of record NW_019384478.1, read on the forward strand.
ATAAATGTTATTCGATCACATGCACTCAATCATAGCCAATTTCGATCTTTTCTCGAACAAATTGAATCCGAGACTGTTGACTTGTCGTATTATACTGCAGTTCGATGGTTTAGCTGTGGAAAACTGCTATTACAGTTCAAGCTTAGAAATGAAATTAATTTATTTCTTGCAGAGAAAAATCACCCTGAACCACTTTTATCAAACGCTGAGTGGCTCTGGAAGTTGGCTTTTTTTGCAGATGTTGTGACACACGTAAATAACTTGAACTTAAAGCTCCAAGGTAAAAACAACTTAATTTGTGATTTATTCGCACAAATCAAAGCATTCAGGGCAAAGCTGGTATTGCTCAAAAGTCAGATAGATGAATGTAATTTTACCCATTTCCCATGCTGTGAAGAATTGAATACAGAAACCGATGAACAATTTCCAACCAGATTTGCAATAAAAGTCATCGCAGATTTAAAACAAGAATTTCAAAAGCGACTTTCTGATCTTGACAGGAATTCAAAGGAAATTTGGCTGTTTCAAAATCCATTTGACTGCAATGCTGCAGACATTTCAAGTCAGTTTCAAATGGAAATTATTGATCTTCAAGCTAACGATCAAATCAAGAATAAATACAAGGAAGGAAACTTGGTAGATTTTTACAAATTTTTGAATGCAAAAGAGTTTCCAAATTTAAAACAATTTGCTTGTAAATTTATTTCTATGTTTGGGACTACCTATATGTGCGAACAAACTTTTTCCAGGATGAAGTATCTGAAATCAAAGTACAGGGCAAATTTATCGAATGATCATTTGAAATCATTGCTTATAATTGGTGTTTCAGATTTTAATCCCAACTTTAAAGAAATTCTTCAGCAAAAAACACAGTTTCATCATTGCCATTAAAAGTTGCATGAAATAATTTTCTAATTATGTATAATTTAGCCATGCTTGTTTAGTATTGGTGTATCTGTAATTAACTGTAAAAAATAAAATTTAATGCTGCCTTAATCATGATGAGACTTTTTAATTCACATATTCACGTAGCCCGCTGCAAATGTATTTAATTCCCAATCTGGCCCTTGCGTCAAAAAGTTTGGACACCTCTGATCTATACAAAGAAAACACAATGTCAGTCTTAAAGGCTAAAGTCTGAAAGCAACAATGACACCTTGTTGATAGGAAAGTTAGAACAAGGAAGAAAAAATTGCACCATCAATTTTCATTAAAGAAAACCTGATGAAAAGCACAAAATAATTTGAAAATTTTAATATTCTAAAAACCATGGGCAAATTTGAGATAACAGACGTGCTTACTTAAATTTAAAAGAAGTATATCAAATAATGAAGTTTACACTTGAAAATTGTGAAATTTTGTATAGAGGATTTCCAAAATTGTGTTAGAGTGAAACTGGAAGCTGCTTGTATGGGGGATAGCCCCCATTTTCAAATCATGTTAGAGCATAACAGTGTTGTACAAGGGATACACGTACTAAAATTATTTACTGTATGATGGATATACAAACTTGAAATCTGTATGTTTCATAATTATATATTGTATCACAATAAAAATGTTTTAAATGTTTGCCTTTATTAATAATATTTTGACATATTTTTAGGTAATATTAATAACAGACTTTATAATTATTATTCCTATTAAAATGTTTGACAATTTTAAAATAAGTTAAAAATTTCAGCTAATAATAAAAATAATTTAATATATTTCCATAAATGTCTCAAAATCAGTATCTATATTTCGTTTTTCAAAATTTAGTTAATTCAGAATTCTGTTAGATTTTACAACTGAAACATAAAGAATGTGAATATATTGCATCCTTGCTATGCTTCCAATTTATTGAACTAAAGACAAGAATACAGGCTTTCAGTTTCCACCATCATGTTTACTTTCCTGGCTGCTTATCCATGGACAGATGTTTAATTAGATACCCTTTTAATTACTTTCTGGGCTATTAATATAACAGAGGGAAAATATTGCAATTGGTCAAAAAATGGTGCCCCAAAATTTTTACTCGGGTTATCTTGAAACATCAGAAATGCACATGTATGGATGTTAATGTGGGGGGGGGCAAGATTTTGTTCATCCTCTTTAAAACTTAATAACTTCCATGCTTTTTGTCAAAAATTTCTCAAATTTTGCAGGGATGGGATTGATGCTATTAAAAAAATAGCGGTTAAAGATCAAGGGGATAGAGAGATAAAGGAGGGGGTTGTGTGTCATATCTTGAGTGGAGACAGACTTAATGAAGATTTTGCTTATTATTAGCATTTACAATTTTTTTTTTTTTTTTTTTTTTTTAAAA
>NW_019384478.1:930025-941643 GCF_000671375.1 Centruroides sculpturatus
AGACTCAAATAAAACAAATATTTGTGTTTTTCAAATAAATTTTCGTTTGACTCTTTTATAATAAATGAATTTATCTATTTCTAAGTAAAAATTGAAAGTGTCTGTAGAAGTAATTTTTTAAAATATCCTGTTTCGTGATAAAGTTTTAATACTTATTATTATAATCTAGACATGTTAATCCATAAATATACTTGTATATTGGGCCACAAGTATATATTATATATATTTGTGGCCCAAAACTCCTTGACTTCTTCCAATGCGGCCCAGAGAAACAAAAAGGTTGGACACCCCTGATCTAGATAGAATACTTCTGCACTGTACACTTCTTGTGGGAGTTACTCAGATTGGTTTATTTCTATCCTGGGAATATATCTTAGCTTCACGACTGAGACATCATTGTTCATGAGTGAAGCATTTCCTTGACTGTTATCAGAGCTGAAAGTATAATGATATATTCTTGAGTCCTATACTATTTGTTTTCTTATTCAAGAAAAATTCATGTTTTGTTTAGTTCTCTAGTAAAACAAGAAATTTGGTTGTTTTGATCTCACTCAGAAACTTTTTAAACTTTCAATTATGATGGTAAATTGGTGTCTTCCATAACAGAATCATTATCCAATATACAAGGGCTATTCCAAAATCAACTGCCAATTGGCTAATAAAAATAAACTTGTTGCCTTAGCAACATGCCCCATTAATAATAAAGGTTTATATCACTGAATTAAGCTGAAAAAATGTCCCTTAACAAAAATAAAAATAAATAAAGTCATTAATTCTTGTAAAAGGATCGCCATGCGGTAGGTAAAGAGTCCACATCCTTATGGTTGATGCAAGTAGTTTTCCTGTGTGCCTTAAAGATCTCTAATTTTTCCAGATATTTCGTTGTATGTAAATTTGTCGTAGGTTTAATTATTTCCACTCGATCCCAATGGACTCGAATGTCGTGTTGTGTTGTGTAAGCTGATAGCATGGTGTTGCCAAGTTTCTTATTAATTGTATATTTATGCTCTTTGATACATTGCTGCAAGTTGTGCCCACGTACACAAGATCTGAATTAAAACGCTGATCATGTAATAATATAGAATAGATCCCTGATGTCGATTTCCAGTCATAATGCTTCTTATCATTTCTTAATAGCTTGAAAACTGTAGGATTGCGTCAATATATCACTTGGAAATCATTAGCCTTGGCCGTTTCTTTATGTATTTGTCTCTTTATGTGATTAATAAGAAGGAGTCTTCCGTATCCTGCCACGCCAAAAGAATATCATCTACGTATCTTAAATAAATTAAGGGGTAAGCTATGTAATGATTAATAAGAAACTTGACAACACCATGCTATCAGCTTACACAACACAACACGACATTCGAGTCCATTGGGATCAAGCAGAAATAATTAAACCTATGACAAATTTACATACAATGAAATACCTGGAAAAATTAGAGATCTTTAAGGCACACAGGAAAACTACTTGGATCAACCATAGGGATGTGGACTCTTTACCTACCGCATGGCTATCCTTTTACAAGAATTAATGACTTTATTTTTATTTTTGTTAAGGGACATTTTTTTGGCTTAATTTATATATTTTTTTTATTTTATCAGCATAGCTACTTTTCCGTTATTTATATTTTAATTTCGTATTTATGTTCTTTTTTGTGTTCGATTTATTCTATGTTATGGTAACTGAAGAAGATCGTTAAGAAACGATCGAAAACATTTTTACATTATTAATTTTTATTAGCTGGATTATTAAAGGTGTGTTTTATTAGTAGTATATTTATCCAGTTCGTTTGTTATATAAGTTTACATTACATTTTAATTTCGTATTTATGTTCTTTTTTGTGTTCGATTTATTCTATGTTATGGTAACTGAAGAAGATCATTAAGAAACGATCGAAAACATTTTTACTTTATTAATTTTTATTAGCTGGATTACTAAAGGTGTGTTTTATTCGTAGTATATTTATCCACTTGGTTTGTTATATAAATTACAATTACAGGAAGTTTTTATATATTGTGAAAGCATCCTTCAAAATCAAGACCTAATTGAAGCCAAGGATTCTTCATCAATTTTGATTGTTGCAAAGGCAACAGAAGAAAACATTAAGTGCTCTGATATTTTCAAATATGACACAGTATGATTCTCCTCTAAATTAGTTGATAGAAAAGTGTCTTTAAATGTTAATCAAGTTTGCTTTTCTGGTGACATATATAAATCATCTGCATTTATTCAATATGCACACTGAAGAAATGTTTATTCTTTCACATGCTTCTACGACAATTATCATACACAAAATTGAGATCCCAGAGAGCAAACAGACTGAATAATAATATCTTTTTATTAACAAAACTGGCCTTGAATAATAACAATTTATTTATATCTTATTATCTTACCAAATAAATTATAAATAAACGTTAGTACAAATCCTATATATACAGTATATCAGTGGGTATTCTAATATGAAACGGGACAAGAATTTTAAATTGTGCAGTTGGTATCCCATATTTGTGCAGTAATTAAACTGTCTGATTCCAGATTTTATAAGTATTCTTTTCTTCCAGTTACATTAAAGTTAAAATATTTACCTAAATACAGGTAACCTACAGGTAACTCCCATATAACACGGGCCAAAAAACTCCAAAAAATTGCCGTGTTATATGAAACCAAAGAACTAGTGCGAAAAGGGGGGTTAGGTTCCAAAAATTAAAAAGCATACTGTTAAATCCTTATTTAAATCGGATTTATCATTCATTTTTTTTCATAGGTAAAATATTTATTATTTAAGTAAATATTTTACCAGAGGATTATTCATCTTATATGATGATCTCAGCTTGAGCATCATCAACTGGTAGCAGGTTTTGGGTGCGTTCGTTAATAGCAGTTGCTCTGCAACGGGAGTGCGCTGCTGTTTGTAGGCATTTAGGAACGACAGTGAAAGAGAGAGGGCAGCATCACACTATCGATAGTATCGTGTTGGAGGAATCTATAATTCTAAAATGAGCTTTTAGAGACAAAAGAAGGATCCCAATTGTAAAATATAATCATTAAATGGATTATTTGTTGAAAGAGCATTCAAAGTAGCCACAAAAACAATTAGAATGCTCGCGCAGAGTTATGCAGAAGTATAAAAGAACGCACCCTTTATTACATTTCATGTTGTACGAGGGTTTTACCCAATTCCCGAACCATGTTAGAGCGAACCTATGTTATAAAACCACTATATTATACGGGTGATGTTCACAATTCTCGAACAGTGTTAGAGTGAATCCGTGCTATAGAAGTGCGGTGTTACACGGGGGTTACCTGTACAGTAAAACCTGTCCAATACAGAAACCAAATAAAAAGGAAACCAGCCTAAATGGAAAAAATTCTTTAAAATGGAGGAATTTTTTTAAGTTAGAAAAGGACCTGTTCAGAACAGAAACCTGCCAAATCAGAAAAAATATTCAGTACTGGTCATTCTGATTTACACAGGTTTTACTGTATATTTTATTTGTCCCATGAAAAAAAGAGCCACAGAAGGAATGCTGGTAGTAGTATTTACCATTTGTATCAAATATGTACTGTACAATTGATATTTTATATGCAGCCACAACATCAATGTTATCATTTAAACTATAATATTCAACCACAGTACACTTATCATTTAGTAAATTACATATAGTGCAGGTGCACATTGCACACTGAGCATGTGTAACAATTATTAAAATAGCAATAATTAAAAAATATAAGAATTTAGATTTCTAATACAGATGAAAAATATATAAATAAATGTTTAATTATCAAATCCTTTTTGATTTCAGGATCAAGATTTGTATTTAATCAACTTTTTTTTAAGAAATGGAAGCAATAAATTTGAAAACAAATTAACATTAAAAATAAGTTTATGCAGACCATGTCCTGTACAAGCAGTGAGATTTCTTATTAAGCATTTTTTTCATATTTTGCAATTTCCTAATTTAAGAAAATTTATTGAAAAATATATATGTTAGTCTGGAATAATCTATAATTGCAAAGTTTTTTCAAACAATGAATAAAATCGTACTTACTAAACGTTTGTTGTCCAGTACTTCTTAACTATTCGTAAAAACAAATACTTTCAGCCACAGTCGAGGTCTGCTTCAGGTAAACTCAGTTGAGGTCTGCTTCTTTAACTATTCGTAAAAACGTTTGTTTTTACGAATAGTTAAGAAGTACCGGACAACAAAGGTTTAGTAAGTACTATTTTGTGCAAAATACCAGTATTCGGATTAGATTTTAAAACTAAACTTTCATTGTAAGAACGGAATCCGATTGTCCCTTTTAACCTGAAGCAGACCTTGACTGAGGCCGAAAACATTTGTTTTCACGAATAGTTAAGAAGTACCAGACAACAAAGGTTTAGTAAGTACGATTGTATGCAAAACACCAGTATTCGAATTAGAAGATTTGTGATAAACAATGAATTTAATAAACAACAGAAAAACAAATAAATTGCATAACCAGCATAAATATACAAATTCTGTTGAAGATCTTTTAATTACTTTTATACTATCTGTTTTACAGCTGATCATCACTAGATGCTAAACCACTGTTTTCATATTTATAATATTACTCTCACAGACAATGAAAGCATTATTATAAATTTTTTTGTTTTTGGTATTAAATTTTGTATGGCTTTAAAAATGTGCATGTACTATAAATTAGGATTATTATAACATATGTAATATATTTTTATTGTGGCCCATCTAAAATCTCCTTAATTTCTTAATTTGACATATACAGTATATGAAAAAGTTTAGCCATCACTGATCTAAATGATTCCCTGGTGTCCCAAAAGTCTTATTCACACCCAACAGGGATTCCTGGATTTTCATCAGATCAATAGTTTTCTATTGCTAAGACCAGTTTCACATGATCTGCATGTTTGCATGGGTAGATGAAACCGTGGCATCGAATGTAAGCCAAATGAGTAACAGAGACTTGAGAGGCACAACTTTTCATACAAGTATCTATATCAGCGTTTCTCAAAGTGGGTAATAACGCCCCCTTGTGGGAGATGAGTAAATCTAGGGTGGCGCTGGAAGCAGGGCATTGAAAGGGTGGCGCTGGAAGCAGGGCATTGAATGGTGACCAAAAGCAAAATTGGGGTCACTGAAAGCCATTCCCTTTCCTCTGTTAAACTGATAAGAGGAAACATTGTGTTTAATGGTTTCCAGATGTTGAGAACAATGTACGGTAAGGGCACAAAGTGCGAGATTCATACAAAAGTTTCCTAAGAATATTTTCAATCCTTTCTCACACAAGAGAAAATGGGTTAGGGGCGTTGGGTATAACTTTATGGAACAAAGGGAGGCAGTGGATCGAAAAAGTTTGGGAATCACTGGTCTATATGGTGTGTAAAGTCTTATGTTTCTCAACTAAGGCAATTTGCTTTAGTTGTGAAGCATGAGACTTTTGAGACTTGCATGTCTTCACACTATCCAATGAGTCCACGCAAATATCCAGATCATGTGAAAATGGCCTAAGATTGAATGTACTAGTCTTCAAACCACTAAACCTCTTCAGCTTACAGCAAAACATGTAAAATGTAGCAATTCACAAATGTTTTCAGAATCCACCTGATTCCAGCTTCAGGTTCAAAGAGTTTTGTTTTGAATTGGAATGCATCGAATTGAACATACATACAGAATTCAAAGTTGAACAGGCCTGTATAAGACATGCATTGAGCTATACTATGCCACCCCAGCTATAATAATGTTTCATACCAGGCCACATGCTTTGAATAGCTGTATCTCATCTCTATTGTTGATACAATTGGAGTTACAGCTGGCTTTAAATATTGTATTTCAAAGGACTGTTAAGAGTCTGATGTGATCCCAATTTGTAGAGGATCTGATAAGCTGGGACTGATTTAATTTAGCCTATATATGGTCCTCCAAGGCAAACGTTTCTAGTGATAGGCCTAGACTAGTAACTCATTTCATCATCAAAATCAAGCTCAGATTGATTATATTTTTCAAGTTCATTCACAATTTGGAACTGAAGTGTTGTCTCACATTTTATTATCAGAGTAGACCACATTTATCTTGATTAAGTTGTTTTTGGTAGTGTCCTTGGCTTAAAGATTGATAAATGTGACTTTTATTCCTTAACCTTACAATAAATTTTTTTAATGGAACTGAAATTGTCTTTTTATCCAATCAGTCAACTGTCCTTCATATTAAAGACATTACAAAAGTGCCATATACATATCTGACACTGTTGAGGAATTTTCTAATTCATTCCTTGTAGTTTACTTATGAATTGAGCAACTGTTAAGAAATTGTTTTACAGAATTTGATTTACCACAATTTTAGATTTTAAAATGAGTTTTGTCATTTTAAAATCTCATAAACATTGAAGGAATCTCTTTATTAATATGACAAAACATTTTTTGAGATGATCCATGTCTCATTTTCAATTGATTTGTGTGTGGATCTCCATACACAAAACAATTTTGAACAATAAAAAGATACAACGGAATACTTATTTTAAAAACAAATCCAACAATAGATGACATGAAACAGTTGATTTTGAATATTTTAATGACCCCATTAACAGGCAAACCAGTTGATGATATGCTATTAAAGATATACAAGCTGCAAAAGTGTGATGCTATCCATGCAATGCAGGCATTTAATGATGCCTGCATAAAGCTGTGCTGGATTGCATTAAGTACCAAAATGTTTGGATTGTCCAAATATACCAAACACCTTACATACTCTCAGATTTCAGGAATTTAAAACCAACATTTGTCAACTTGAATCATATTTCATGCATAGCAAATGCCCTTCATTTCATGTATGAATCAATACATTCTAAATGTCCCAAAGTAGACACATTTATTTCAGAGATAAAGAAAGCTTCAGTAAGCACTGATTTCCACATCTCATAGCATGCAGCAATTTGTGCTTGCTCCTGAACAACCAAGTAGTCAGCCATCTTTCTTGCCACTGTGCATGCAGCATGTCTTGGTCGCTACCCTTATCACTGATGCAAGAATTATAAAATTCCATTGACTGACATACATGCACACAAATTTTATTATAATTGCATTATTATTACAAAAATTATAGCAATTTTCATTGCATAATTACTTTCAAACAATCCTGTATATTATTCAATCTGTTATGATTGATATATATACAGTAGAGCGTCGATTATCCGAAAGTCAATCATCCGAAAGAATTCCAGTCGGCAAATTTAAATTTTTGCCAGTGCTGTGGCACTGCAATCTTTGGCTATGTCTTGGGCTACTCAAATATTTTACGTTTTTGATACTAAATTAACTTCTGAAGTATAATTTTTTTATTGTTTTTATATTTTTCAATATATTTATTTTGTTTGTACAAAATAAAAAAATAATTTTTAACGATACAACAGCCTTCATTAGGCTTAACATCAACGAAAATTCAATGCGAAGTGACACGCGATGGAAAAAAATGTCAAGGTGGGATAAATTAATATATTTTTTCGTACATAATCAGTTATCCGAAACATTGATCTTCCGAACAACCCCAGTTCCAATTGATTTGGATAATCGACGCTCTATTTATTTTGTTTGTACAAAATAAAAAAATAATTTTTAACGATACAACAGCCTTCAGTAGGCTTAACATCAACGAAAATTCAATGCAAAGTGACACGCGATGGAAAAAAATGTCAAGGTGGGATAAATTAATATATTTTTTCGTACATAATCAGTTATCCGAAACATCAATCTTCCAAACAACCCCAGTTCCAATTGATTTGGATAATCGACGCTCTACTGTATCATCATTATTAATAAATTTTTTTTTATACATTACTGCTCCTTTTAAATGCAATTTATAAGTGAAGAATCACAAACTTGTCCAACTTTACTATTTTCACTCAGAGTACAAATAAACTCTGAATATTTATTTCAGTAACATCTATTAATATTAACAACTTGAATAATAATACAGCAAGCTGGTTATACTTACCAGCCAACACATGACAAAGTTGTCATATGGATAATGTCCATTTCTCATGAGTAATTTATTTGTCACTAATGTTAATTTTCATGCCTGTCCATTTTTTCTTTTTATTTTGTCATCATCAACAATCTTCAGTATCTATTATCACATGATTATTTACTTTGAAAGTACATTTTTACTTCTTTTCTTCATTTTGATATTAGCATAAAGTTAGCGGATTTAGAATAAGACAACTAAGGTCTATACATTGAATCGCAAGTAACCCAAAGTTTTGAAATTTTATACTTTACATAGTAATGACATTATTACTGTATATATTGGATATAATAAAATAATTATAAAGAAGTATTATACCTGCACTATGTATTGTAATAGAAACATTTTCAAATCTCTTGATTGGTTAAGGAAACTGATTTCATTTCTTTGTTAAAGTGTACCTAGGAAACCCCAATGGCAGCACTTTCCGACTGTTCATGCTCCTGACGGACTCCTCCTGGAGGGAAGCTGCCAGCAGGCCACTGAGTGTTTAATGTCACTAGTTATTGATTCACGGTAGTTCTTGAACAAAAAAAAAAAGGAAACGTCTACTAAAAATATAGTTAATCTAACCTAACCTAACCTAACCGAAGTGCCACCATTGGGGTTACCTAGGTACACTTTAACCCATTTTTTTTATACACGCCACTATTTCACACTGTACCTTGAAATACATGTATTATTAACACAATTTCAACTGAAGTTTTTGAATTTTTACTACAGCAAATATTTCTATTAATATGTATAGTAACTAAATCAAAATTTCATTGTTAGAAACAAACATTTAAATTAATTATCACAGCTATCTTATAGAGAACCAATCCACATAACAGGTTTTGATTAATGTAATTGAACAATATTAAACTAAAGCATACATATGCATTATCACTTTGTAAAGCAAAATTATGCAAGTTTTATAAAAAAAAATAACAAAATTATAAAATTACTTTGTTTGGATCTCCACAAGTTTTTACTCCAATCTTTTGACGCTTCTTCTTTCGATTTCTGGGCATTTTGCATTTACTATTTATTAAAAATTATATTACTGCCTTAAAAAAAATTAATAATTTCTGATATTTTTGTTTAAAATTGACATGTACCACGTGCTTCTTCCGTGAAAACGACTCGCATCACGCCCTCTTTGAAAACCAAACTAAACTGTTAGAAATTAATCAATACTGTATTTTAAAGTGAACTTATTTTTGTAAAAATCAATAAAATAATAATTCTTAAATTTTACAAGAGTTTTTGTAAATATTTTCTTAATTCATAGTTTTTTTTTTTAATTTTACTAATTTAACAAAAAATTTATATAACGAACATTTTATCTTTATATTAAATATTTATTGTTACATTGTAGGGATATAAAGTTAAAAAACCTACAAAAATCAAATTTATCTATTGATACTCTGAAATATCGATAAGAATCTATTAATTTTCTTTCTTCATCGTTGCGTAATATAAAATACATTATTTTGTTCATTTAATTTTCATTACGAATTTAAATTATTTTTCTATAGTTAAATATTCTGTTTCTAACAATAAATTTATTGAAGTATGAGTTATCGCAGTTAAAATACCCTATTCAACGCCAGAGTCTTTTTATCTAACCTTCTGACATTTTCTATTCCTGCATTTCATAGAGGAATATTTCGGCCTACAAAGACTAACAGTTCAGTATACAATGGCAACTTTGCTATCGAGTTAGTTTTAGTTTGATTTTCGAGTAAAACACAAGCAATGCTGTCGTGTTTTGTTTTGGGATGTAATAGATGATGTTACTTTAAAAAAAATGTTTTTCGATTGCTGTAAGAGACTGTTACTTAGAATCGATGGCAAAATTGATGACAAAATGCCATGTGCGATTTGCACTTTGATAATCGAAGTGCAAATCGTTTTACAGTTAAAAAAAAAAAAAGAAAAAAAAAGAGACACGTTCACTGTGAAAGGAGAAACTGTAGAAATTATAAGAGAAAGATGGACGTTGACACCTGATGTAGTACCTATTATTTTTCCAATCTGAGCAAAGAACCAAAGAACTTCCCAGGAGACGGTCATCTCCAAGCAAGAGACGAAGACAGCCAGAAAGGACTGCCAAATTATTAAGAATAGGTTAGTTTAAACACAATCACTAACATGTCTCGTTTGTTCTTATTTGGGGTTACTTGTTAAGTCAAGAATATAATTAGCTTCTGTTGTTGTCAGTCTTGTAACGGACTGTTTCATTATTGACATTATAACTACTAACAGCAGGGTCTTTTTATCTTAGTGTCTGACTCCACCTTTCTTCTTCTTCTTCTTCTTCTTACTGTTTCATATGGAGAGTAACTCCACCTTTTTACTTTCAGTTTGTTCTCAAGCCCCAGATGGCGCTAGTAACAGAAGTTCAGGTACACAAACCACCTACAACATGTAAGCATGCTTGTTAACTCACTGGGATTTTACCTCCAGTTATAATTTATTTATAAGATATTTGAGATTGCTTAAATCTACCAGTAATGAAACGAAGAGAAGTTACACTAAGCAATAAAGTAACAGTATAATGACTGTTAAGTTTTATAATTTGCATAAAATTAGGTAATAATTTATTGAACATGTGATAACTTTCGATCTTAAAATAGAGTTTTTTTTTATCTTGTAAAAAATGATGCCTTGCAAGTGATGTAAAAGTGAATAATTTTAGCCGTTAGTGAAGCTCTATGTAAAGTCAGTTCACAACGTATTTACAAGCTGTTCAAACAACCAACATTCAAAACTTCATTGGTTATCATAAAGTACACGTTTGTCTGTTGTAAATTATACAAAGATTTTGAAATAATGGATTATTAAACCATAAGCAATTTATGTAATGTCTCTATTGGATGGCATAAAAATTCCTTTGACTTTATGTCTCTTAATACACTTCTGGCACTGTGAAGAAGATATTCGTTGATTATAACATCTAAAATTAAGCAGACAACATGCAGGAAATTGTTCTCTGTAAGTTGTTCGTGTGCTATGTTTTGTATTATACAGTATAATAGTACAAAACTGTGGATTATAACAAAGACTGAGCAGAAATACAAATATTAAAGTGACAAAACGGAAACCACGCTAGGAAGAAATTTACAAGACTAATTATTTTTGAATGTCAACATTAACTGTATAATATAGTATTAAGGCAGTTTTATCATCTTTATAATACTTATTAATAACCCAGTGGCGTACCGTAGTGAGGGTGGCAAAATTTCACAATAAATAATAATAACATCATGTAAAAATTTGAAACATCCTAAACTGTACTTGCATCGCGCTTACGATAGTGCTATCGTCCGGACAGTCCGGGAATCGGCTCGCCGTCCGGGTGAACTAGTAATTTTTTTATGCGAAGAAATCCTACGAAACCTGTTGACCCTTTTTTTTTGCTTGTACGATTCATTCGCGTTCATATACACCACTAATATCCAATAGAACTATTTTAAACAGGTCGCTGCACTACCACCGAATTTTTCATTGCTTGTTCTGTGACAAAACCGAATTTTGGTCTTTTAAATTGAAATACCTAAATAAGGGGGGCCGAAATTTTCCTCCGCCCCGGGCGGCTGACACCCACGGTACGC
>NW_019384478.1:941697-949656 GCF_000671375.1 Centruroides sculpturatus
ATACCGTCATGGCGGCTCATCTCTGATTCCAGCAAACAAAAGAAAGGAAACAGTGGGGACGCACGTTCTAACCTAACCTAACCTATTCTAATAATTTGGTTGGTAATAATTATGGTAATTTATAGCCCGAAATTCCATAGGTGGTTATCTATATAATAATTTCTCTAATTGTATTAATATTTTAAATCGTTTGATTTCTTGTATGTTTTTTAATTGGTTGATGATTGATTCTATCAACTAATTTGTTGATTGTTTGATTGTATTAACTTGATTCTTTAGAACTTATTCTTGATTTGATTGTATTAACTTGATATCGAAAATTAAATAAAGAACATTATGTTAATTTAAGCATACAGAAACGCTGTTGTTCCAGCAAATATCTTATTTTCACTTTACTGAGTGCCTAGTAGGTAATGTGCAGATTACCTAGATACTCTGCACATTATCTAGGTAATTTGAGAAATGGAACAATTTTCAAAACTTTAACGGATCACCCTAGTTAATCTGCAGATTAGCTAGGTAATGTACACATTAATGACTTTCGAGTTTTAGCGGTAATATATGTATAGATGTTATTTTTATTACATAATAATGATGATTTTAAAACATTTATAAGTAATTATTTATTTGTTTTACTAAGTTAAAAATTTTTAATACGTTTAATAAATCTTTTAAAAAATGAAATATAGTAGTAAAAAATATAAATTTTTATACATGTTATTATTTTTATTTATCAATAATTTAAAAGTAACAGAAATGTTAAATTCATTTAAGAATATTGTGAAAAGAGGTCTAGTCAATTGGTGTAAATTTTCTATTAATTGGCTATTCTTCAATCTTGTTTTTGTAGTTGCTCTCTGGTGACTAATTTAAATTTTATTCAGTTGTAGGATTCTGACTAAAGAACTCTAAAAAATAATTCTGGGAGTTTTTGAAAACTATAAAAATTGAAATAAATGACGATTAAGTTCTTAAAAATAAGTAAAATATTTTTCAAAATGAAAAATATAAAATAAATATAAAAAACAGGCATTATTCAATTCATTACATTTTATATATAATTAGATGGTATAATTAATAAAATGTTAAATATTTTTATATTGAATAAAATTGTTAATCAAATCTTCAGTTTACCTTGCAGAATAAAGGTATCATTATAATATATTAGCCAATCATTAATAAAATATATTTGTTATTGAAAGTTAAAAGCATAGACAACTTGTATATGATGTATTGGAGTCCTGGATGTATGTGATTGCATGTGTGTATTTTGCCCATTGCCATATTTGTGGTGTTTCCATTCCATTATAACATCACCTGATACATGACAGAGTACTCAAAGTTTAATAGGAAGGCATAAACTCTGAGACACAGTCAGCTGGGCAATTGAGTGGGCCCAACTGTTGCATATTCCCCTTTTGAGTAGTTCACCTAATGAAGAAATTGGTGCAAGTAAATTTTAAAACAGAATGAAACAAATTTGACAATTACAAAGAAAAAATTACCACACTGCATTTTGAAGTGATTCTGTGCAGTAATCAATAAAACTATCATAAAACATACATTTTTAGTCAGTATAACCTAGAGTTGTAATTTGTTTTAATGCACTTAAAGTTCTCTTGCTAGAAAAGGTAATTTCTTTACTAGAATGTTTGGATCAACCCAGCCACTTGTCACAAAATTGTGAGTTTCAAATGATTTGCATGCTTTCTTGTGGTTAAGAGTTAAAAATTGGAGTTATTAAGACAAGATGTTGTCATATTCTATCTTTGAACATGAAGTACAATCCTCTATGAATGAATTTGAGTCTTCATATGGATCAACTCTCTCACACATTACAATTTTACTTTTGTACCAGTCAGCATCTTGACCAGTAAACATTTTCATAATCTGGTAAAAATGCATGTTTTGCCATCTTCTACACATGTTAAATGTTCAGATGCAAGCCAAACTATATACACCAACATAAACAGCACAGCTTAAATATGGCACAGGAGGTGAAGTGATGATTTGGTCACATGAGATGATGATCATGCAAGTTCTCTATGTAGTATATTTAGAGAAGGTAGTTAATAGTTAAATGCATTATTTATATAATTTCAATTTTTGTAGTTACAGTATTTTAAAAGTATATTTTCTCATTATTATACTTTTTTGTTTACTTAATTATATTTTCTGTAAAAAGATTACAGTGTAAACTATTTGAATAGTACTAACTTCATTCTAATTTTGGTTTAAACAACAAAATTAGACCTTTTAGAGATGGTTCTAGTGAGGTAAATATTTTTGTTGGAATTGAACCATGGATTTAAAACATTAGGAAATATTTTACAGCTCTAACTCCAACTTTTTCCTTTTACATTAATACATTTCATCCCAATTGATTGCTCTAAAATGTAAATTTTCTATATTTTATTAAAAGTGAACTGATATGCATAAAATTTATGTAATTATTACTAATAGAAAAAAAAATTTTTGGAAGGAAAATACAGTGGGTGATCAGTTAACGAACAGTTCGGAAAGCGAACAAATTGGATAACGAACACTTTCATGAAAGATTTTTATGATTGGACAACAAACATATGTTCAGATAATGAACACTTTACTGAACAAACATAAAATAAAAAGAAACAACGGAAAATAACGAATACTGATTTGATTTTCCTTGTCTTCAGGTAACAATTCAAAACCTTTCGGAGCGCAGGAGACATCAACATTGACGCTCAACCCGATACTGATCGGATAGTATAATATTTTTCCAAATTTTGAAACTCTCCCTTGTAATTCCAGCTTTTTGTTTACCGTTCTGACAATTTCTTTATAGTATTTGCGAGACTGTCGGATGGGCACTTGTTAAGTTTTGTGTCGGGGTTATTTACAAAAGATGAAAGTTTAACTATCCCATCGGATATTCATTAAAATTTTAATACCAAATTTCGAATTTCATCTGGGCCTTGCATGTAAATAATTTTTTGTGGGATAGTTGATTTTTGTTCTCTGAATTTTTGTAAGTGCTTTTCTGAACTTTTTATTTAAAAAATAAACTGATAATATGGAACCTAAAAGGAGGAGTGTTCAAGAACTTTGCTCACCATAGAAACCAAGTAAGAGATAATAGCCAAGGTAGAAAGTGGGCACAAGATGTCTGATGTTGCTAGGCAGTATGGCTTGAACAGGTCTACAGTGGCACAATCTTAGCTATGAAAGATATATCAAGAAGTCTCAAACTGCTAATGGAGTAATGAAAATCACATCTGAGAAATGAAGAGCATTTTAGAGCTCCACATTAGAAACTGATCTGACGACAAAACTCCAAGAACTCTCAAATGAAGAATACCAAGAAACTCAGCAAGATGTGTTTTCTTTTGAAAAAGAGGAAGACGAAAGAGGACCAATGTCGAAATCTGCTACTAAAGATCTATTGAAGAAGTGGGAGGATGTCAGAACAACGATCATCCAAGTGGCATCCAAACCAGAATAAGGTTAATGGGGTTGGGGATCTCTACAATTACAATACTATTAATTACTTCTGAAAAATCCTGAAGAAAAGAGAAAAGCAATCGACATTGGACAGATTCTTTAACCCCCACAAATGGAAAAACATGACTAATAAAAATGCAAGACTGCATATATATATATGTATTTTTACTATTACATATGAATGAACGTAGTAAGGTATATATTTTTTATTTTTTGGAGTCTTCAGAAAGAATTAATCAAATTAGGTATATAACATAAAAATACACTTAAACATAACAATTGATTTTACTTTGTATATAACTAAGATATATTGTCTGTAGCATTAAATACATTGCTACATAACATTAAATAGTAAAACAAAAGAATTATGTAAAAAGATTACTGTCTTTTTCCAAACTGGAAAAGCAAATGCAAATGAAATAATGCAAGATACAGTAGACAAAAGTTCTTTTTTCAAGAAGTAGGTCTAATAATTTAAAAAAAATTAAATCATTTTTATTAAGAAGAAATAATAAACAAAAATGAATTAAAATGACAATAATTACAAATATATAACGAAAAATACATTAAAATTTAACAGAAAAATTAATATATAGCTGTAGTTAAATATTTAGTATCATGAAGTACTGTATATTCCTGTTATTATTTACAAATATACTTTTATTGAACTACAAATTTAGAATTTATTATTAATTTGAAAATTTAATTTTTCAAATTAAATTATAAAATTAAAATATTTTAATGAATATGATCATATTAAAATATAAAATTTTGATTATAGATAAAATGTAATTGAATTTTTAAAGTGAGAGTCAATAAATTTAGTTCTGAATATGAAGCATGAGCAGACTATAAGATCTAAATTTCAAATCACAAAAAAAAAATTTATTTCTAAAGTAATAATAGTTTGCATTAATTTTAATAAAATTTATTATAATTAAATTCTTTAAGATTAAAATTATAATTGTGTTGAAGTTAATATAAATATTTTAATGAATTTTTTATAGGATGCCAGAGTTTTTGGTTTTGAACAGAGAATTCCAGGAAATAAAGGAAAACGTACCTATTTAGTTACACACCCAAAACATTTATGGCAAATTCATAAGTAAGAAAGACAATATTTCACTTTGTTTTTGTGATACAATAGACAACTTGCATGTGATGTATTAAAGACCCGGATGTNAAAAAAACCTCTTGCCTTCTTATCCTACGTTAGTAAATTGAAACTAAAACCTTAAATTTAAATGTTGTTAGTATGACAAGAGGAAAAAACAAACGAAAAAAACCTCTTGCCTTCTTATCCTACGTTAGTAAATTGAAACTAAAACCTTAAATTTAAATGTTGTTAGTATGACAAGAGGAAAAAACAAACGAAAAAAACCTCTTGCCTTCTTACCCTAGGTTAGTAATATCCTTCAGAAATAGCAAAGGAAAAAGTCGTTCGCATCTCTTACGAAGCGACGCTTTTTCCTTTGCATCTTTGCCCACACTGAACGAGAGGATCCCACTCGTTGGAAAAGGGAGGAATGATCGAAACATTCCTCCCCTCCCAGTGCGGCAAAAATGATGTCGTCAACATGGAGACATTTCACTTTTCGGAACACGTCCGAATGGCGAAATGTCTCCTCTCCGTTCAACGAGGAACAGAGAATGCTGTCGACATCCGCTATTCCTGAAGGCGATCCCGTGAAGAAAGAACCCCTTCCGCGATCGATGGAAGAGAGTTCCTCTCCCCGCTCAAAGGGGGAAAAGACCCTCTCTTCATCGATTGAGGACGTCCTTCACACTTCTTCATCTTCTTGGGTCGCAGCCACCGCCAAAACCGCCAGCTCTTCATTCTGTAAAGAAACAATATACTGTATATATATATATATATATGTATATATACAGTACTTTGTCATGTCTAATAATTTAATTTTCAGCAAAATTAAACAGTTCATCTAATATAGTGTAATTTTTGCAGTACCTCTTTGTAAAGAAAATGTTTCATTTTTATATTAATTTTATATTGTAAACTATTATTAATTAATTGCAATTCAGTCACTTAAATCCACTAAACATATAAATATTTTATTTCTCTTATTAAAATTTACATCTAACGGCAGAGCTAATGACACCAAGTAATCGGAAATATTATAATAATTTAAATAAATTATTCTTTAAAAAATTATAGGTCGTTTAAGTTATGCTATATTGTAAGATCAGTCCTTTATCTTCGTAAAATTGTAAAATATCTGTAAGATGACTTTTACAGTTCAAACATGGCGGTTATAAACACCTTTAGGTTGGTCGCGTGACGTGAAAAATGACGTGACATCTGCAGCCAATTACCGTGATGAATCGTTCCTACTTCTAAGAGCATGTCATCGTTAAACTTAAACTTTGTATGAAAACAAAACAGGAAGTAACTCGTTTAATAATTTTGTTGGAAATGAATAAAGAGAATGAATTTGTTACTTGCAGTACGATAAAAAAACTAAAGTTTTATGGAAGGCAGAATTTAAAAGTTAAGAAATTGTATGTATAAACATGTTATCAGTTACGTTCAAGTAAATGATTTTATTTAGTAAAAGAAAATTTATAGTTAATGTTTGGTATTTAAAATTAAAATTGATTATTTTGTATTTTGAAGATTAGAAAAACGTCTTAAGCTGATGGAAAAATGTCCTTTGCCAGACGATTTTAAATCAACGTAAGAATTATGAATGTTTCTCTAATTATGTTATATTTAATTCTATACATAATATGCTTTATAGTTTACAATATGTAACCTATTCGATTTAATAATTTATTCAAAATTAAAATAATTTATTAATAACACATCCTGCTAAACTCAAAATAACTGAAAGAAAACGAAAAATAAATTTATATATAATTTGTTATTTTTGTGAATCAGAGATACTATATTTTTATTTTTGTTGTTCTCTAATCATATACTATTAGGATTGAGTATGGTGATACCTCGGTTTTCGTCGATGATTCGTCTGAAATCCGAAACTGATGAAAACCGAGGCAATTATTTCCATTAGAATTAATGTAAATCCAATTAATTCATTCTAGACATTCCAAAATACATACCAAAAACACATTTTATAGAGAATAAATGTAGTGTTTAATACTAAAAACAATATGAAAGCAGCCGATTTTGGCAATCTTAATTTTGCTCTTGTATTTTACAATGATTTTTTTCTTCAACTTTGATTGTGTTCCTTGCTGTCTTCTTCAAAGGGTTGCTGGCTTTGGAAACTTTCTTTGGTCCTACGATGGAGCAAAAAGGAAAGGAAAGCAATGGAATTGTTTGGCTAGAGGTGAGGGAGTAATAATGCTCATACAATGAGGAACAATGCCACACTGAGCAGGAAAACACATGGGTTTGTTTTCACCTTTTGTTTTCACAAAATTAGATCAAGTGGGCATGCCGACAAAATCCGAGGCAGCTGACAAAAACCAAGACAAATTTTTCACAGAAAAAACCGACAATATGATAACCGAGGTATTACTGTATTTCATCCAGAAATTCCAATATCTGAAGATTAATGATGACAAAGTAATTTTATTTACAATCCTATGCATTTTGTTATTGCATAATAACAAAATGCATAGGATTAGTGAATAACACCAATAACCAAATATAACTAAATAAAAATTTCTCTTGCTACCTCATACTATTTTAAGAACAATAAAAACAACACATAAATCATATTTTTATTTTAAATTGATAATTCATCTTAGAGAATTATTAGTGTAGTACATCTGTTAAACAGTGATAACTTTATTTGCTGTCTTTAATTTTTATGCAATATAAATTTTATATTTTACAATAAAATCAATTAAATATTATCAAGAATCAGCTATTAGTAGATTAATTTTTGTAGTTTATATTTTATTATTCTAAAATTGATATTTATCTTTGTACCATATTTCCTGTAATGTTAATTTTAGATCTCCAAAAAAAATAATAATAATTGAATAAAATAATATTTCTCTTATTTCTATATACTTTGTTTATGTATACAGTATTTTACTTTTGGATTTACTAAAACCTATTCTTACACTAAGTACATATTAAACTATGATATAACAGATTAAAAAAGTAATTTAACAATATCAATAAAATGAATGAAAATATAATTTAAATAAGAGATTAAAATATTAGTTTAAATTGTTTGATATAAAAATATTTGCCTATTTGCATATTTTGTTCTTTTCAAGACTTTAGGAATACAACAGTCTTTATTGCAAGTCAACCTTTTATTTGAGGCTATTCATTTGCTTTGATATGCAAAAACATTAAAAAATTCCAAAGTGATAACACAATTATAAAAATATAATTAATTAATAAATACAATGGTGAGGACAATAATGAAATCAGGGGTTACTCTGGAAAATTTAGAAGTATAACCAACCATTTTGCCAGTTTTAATTTTTTTGCCACTTAAAATTATTTATTGCTACCAGTTTTACTTTTTCATTAATGCA
>NW_019384478.1:957289-1009583 GCF_000671375.1 Centruroides sculpturatus
GACAAATGAGACAAATGTCTAGGGCCCGGTTTTTAGAAGATCCCGGTCAAACTGTCTATTTTGAAAAGATTTGTAAATAAGATTCTTCCGATAATTTACATTTTTTATCTTTTTTACAATGATTAAATATTTTTTATTAATAAAAAATTAAGATTTGTTTTAGTTTTTCACATTATTTAGTTTTGTTTTATTTATTGTTTTATATTTTTTGTGTGCTCTATTTCTTGTGGGAGAGGGAGGGGGCCCGGTAAAAAGAAAGTGTCTAGGGCCCTAAAGTGAATTAATCTGGCCTTGTGAAGAACTCTTTACCAAACTCTGACCCACTGGATATTTGTCATCACTAATACTAAATTTTGATTTTTGTCCTGGACCTCACACAAACATCAAGCAAATATTAAATAAAGATATGGAAATAAATGAATGCAATGATTGCAGTTATTTATAAAAGTCTCATTTGATCATTTTCATCTATAGTGTTCGAGTAAAGATTGTTTTATTATTTCAAAAATATAAACATTGGAACCAGATAATTGAGATGGAGCATTAGTGAAGCCTCTTCTATGAGGCTTACAGAATTGTGTTTGTTCTAAAAATCTGTTCAATTGATTTTGATTAAACTTTGCCAGTTCCCATTAATTGTGAAGAGGAATCCAAAAATTCAATAAAAAGGGGTTTATGACTTCATTTTTTAAGATATAAGGTTGTTTTATGAGTGCACATAACAAAGCAAAATCATGCAACTTTGTTGTGTAATGTTTCATGGTCGCTAGTGCGTCTTCTATGGACTTCACTATAGAGTTGAGTTCTCAAAATTTAATGGGCCAATGTTGATAAAATTTTGCCACCATTTTCCATTATTTGAGACAAGGAATACAAAAATGTAATGAGGGTCCGTTTAAATGTAAAAAATAGGGATTGGGGATTTTTGATATGCAGAGGAGTTAAACTGACAATGTCCGTCCTCTCTGATGCTACTGAGTGTGCCTAACAGAATTTAGGCCTAGAGGTCAAAAATAAAAACAGCATTGTGTGCACCTAATGGAAAATAGGTGCAAAAAATGAACAAAACACAAGAAAAAATTCAACTGATGAGGACTGCTTTGTTCTTTGATAACCTCTCCATGTCAATAAGTGCAAAGATTACCTCTTCTGTGCCTAACAAGTGCAGGGATAGTTTCTTTTTTTTTTATTTTTGGCTCTGCCTCAATTCTATTGTAATATGACAAAGTTGCACAATATCTAGTACAGTGGTACCTCGGTATATGTCTGCTTTAGAATACGTCCAATTCGGAATACATCCTGTTTGGACAAAACAAATTTTGCTCGGTATACAACTTAATTCAATTATACGTGCCATCTATGAACAAGTAGCACTATCGGTGTACTAGACCAGACTAGATGTTCACGGTGCCACAGTTTATAACTTTGTTAAATTTATTCTGATTTTAATTTGTAAGTAAAATTTTATTATTTTTATTAATCATGAATTGCAAAAAGGCAAATGAGAAGCAACAGAAAACTAAAAAAATGACTAGAATCACAATGGAACTGAAAAAAGAGATTGTTGAGAAATATGAAGGTGACACGTATGTTTGAGATTTTAACTGTTGCATACCGTATTCCGAGAAAGACGATATCGACAGTCATGAAAAATAGACATTATTAAATCTGCTAATGTTGCAAAAGGGGTTAAATCAATTTCTAAACAGAGATCAAAGATCATTAGATCACTTTACTATACCATTACCTCACTTGCATAGCTGTAGCTCTCTCCATTCGCAAGAATTTTCCGGTTAAAGGGACTTTCCTATGCACCCTGTATAATATCATTTATGTACAGCATGAACATAAATAATAATAATAATAATTATTATTATTGGATGAAACTTCTAATTTTATAGCTATATTCTTGTATAGCTATAAAAAGTATTAGCTTTACTCCAGTATATTATCTTTAAGAATTTTATTTGAAAACATGTCATAATAAATAATATGTTCAAAATATTCATTTCTGTTTTTTAAAATGACAATATTATCAAGTAAATTGAACTTATTATTTATTGAAATGAACTTCTTTATGTAAATATATTAAATAAGTTTTTACTGTATCTTAAGACAACAATTCCTTTAGTTTGATTCCAGCAAAGTAGTAAATTAGAAATAGCTAAAAATAAATAAATAAAAAATAATCTTTTGTTTTAAATATATTTCTTGGCATTCTATTTTCTTTATCTATTACAATATAATTTTATGCTGCACATTAAAAACAATATTGTATTTATAACTGTCTCTGATAAAAGAATTTAAAGTAATCAGAAACTATTAATAATATATATTTTTGTATTTTTGTTGATTATATATTTCTATTTTAAAGAATTATTTAATTTAAATTAATCTCTGACATAAAATAACTTATTATTATTACATTACTATTAATCTGATAAATGTTATTTACAATGTAATATAGAAAGAGACCAGTAGAAGAAAGATGTACATATGAAGTAATTGTAAAAGGTAATATTACAAATAATAATTTTTATTTAATTTAAATTTAACATCATAATATAAAATAAAAATGATTAGATATTGAATATCATTAGGACTTGTAGAAAATAATATGCGAGTCAAGAAGATTCTGTAGCAATTCTTTCAAAGATATCATTGACAAAACTATTCATTATAGACATAGCTTTGCTAGAAATTCCAGTATCAGGATAAACTTGCTTTAAAACTTTGTAGATATAAATACTGAAACTTTCCTTCTCTTCTTATCTCCAGCATAAACATTCTTCTATTCTTTCCTGGCTTTCTTAATAGCTTTATCATTTGGTACAGGGGCATCTTAACTACTAATCATATGATTAGTAAATAATAATAAAAAGTGAAATGGCAAGGCCATTTTTGGGACAAAACTATGTCTCAGAGACTCACTATTAAGCGGGATCACTTCATGCTTACAATGGGTCTCGTTCTCATTCTCCAATGTTCTTTGGTATCATTGGTTTTGAGTGTGATTGTTCAAACTTCGCTGATCACAGCCATGACCACAAGGTCATCCACGATGTATTTTTGGTGAAATTAACCTATCCAATGTCTAAATTTCTCTCCATTGCATATTGCCCTGGGTTGAATTTTTGTCAATGCATAACAAAAATTTCCCGTTTTTTTGAAAAATTAATTATGGCTATTGTATTGTCCAAAGTTATTTTTTTATTTTGCACAAACAAAATAAATATATTAATAAATGTAAAAAAAAACAAAAAAAATTATATTTCGGAAGTTAGTTTTAATACAAAATTATAATGATTAGTGCTGTCTAGTTTCAAAAATGTTCCGATGCTGAAATGAGATATCTCAGGTCAACTGGTCAAGGTCAGCAGGTCATGACCAGAGATATGTCAGGAATAACACAGGACAGGTAAATGGGTTTTTTCAAATTCATTTATCAAAATTTGATTTTGCAACATCTGCAAAAATCCAACTTCTCAACAAGCAACGCATGCACAAATCTCACACTAGTACCTGTTTTTAAAAAGATGTCACCATTTTATATTTTATTTTGACTCAGTTCTTGGTCCTGACTACCTGCAAGTCTGGTTTTTTTGTGTTTACATGATTTGGGCACCAAATACTCTGTGCCAAATATCAACTCCTGATATGTACTCCTTCATACCTCTAAGGTGTGAAGCTGTAAAGGCACTGCGATTTTATAAACAAGATGTAGTCTTGTCAATAATAATAATAATAGTTTTAGATTATTTTATTTTCACTCATAATGTCAAATCTTAAAAAATTTGCTGAAAATATGATGCCATTAATTATAAATGACAATAAGACATTAATTTTAATTAGATTAATTTGTAAAGGAAAGTTTTTGAATGAATTAATTATACCATGATTGTGTATGAGATTATGGATTGACATATTAGAATTTTTAATTAATTTTCAGATTCTCCATGTAAATTATATTTTGATTTAGAATTCAATAAAACAATTAATCCTGGAAAAGATGGATCAGAAATGGTCAATATTTTTATTGAGGTATATAATAAATTTTTTAAAAAATTACTTTAGTTGACATTAATTATATTTAATTAATTAATAATAAGTTTTATTGAAATTATTATTATTTTTCAGTATGTCTGCAAGAGTTTGAAAGAAAAATATAATGTATATTGTGATAAATCAAATGTTTTACAGTTGGATGCCAGGTATTTAATTCTTAGTAGTTAATTATGAAGTTATAAGTTATAAGGTTCATAGAACAGCAGAGCCTTGATTATCCAAAAAATTGATTAACCAAAATTGACTTTACAGAGTAATAATTCCATAAATTATAAAGTTTTATTGTATTAAGAATTGTTGAAAATCTTCTGTAGACCCATTATTGAGCTATTTTGATGCCAATACTAGGGTTAGGTTTTATTTACTACAGTACAAGGAGGAAAGCATTAATGATGCATAGGCTTTTAATGCATTTAGTGCTTCACTGTATGTAGATACAATAAAGCATTTGATGCATTAAAAACAAAGAGAAACTTGTTTAAAACAATGCAAAATAAGTGACCTCTAAAAAAACTGTAAAATATCATATTTATTTCTTTAGAATTAAGCACAAAATCGCTATAGAGAACTTCTCACACAGGAACACATTTTTGATAAAAAACAGATCTATTTTTCACAAAAAAAAAAAAATGCATTTGGGCCATTTGCCCCTCATCAGTCCTTAATGTATAAGAATGGAAAATACATCTAAAACTACAGATTCTTCTGTAGTTTTACCATTTTTATACAGAATTTTATTAGTGCTAAACCAATCATTTAGCACTAAAAAAATTAGTTTGTTCCATTTCAGTGACATTAAATGGAACTTCATTTCTTGTTTGTTTTTCTACCACAAGTCTGATTTGTTATTTTCACTATCAACTCAGACACTTGCAATCACTTCCATGTCAGCCATGTTTATTCTTTTACACGTAACTTAACATGGCTATTTTATTGCTAATTTAAGATTAGACCAATATTGCATCAGTTCTGAACATTTCTGAATTAAGTTTGCAACAAATATGATTGCTAAAAATCATGTTAAATATGAAGATTCGGTCCAGATTTATAGTGAAAGTAATAGTTTGTATCAAGAAATTCAGAATGAAAGAATCTGAGAATTCAGTGTTGGAAAGATTAGACCACTGTTGCACTAATTCCTTCAAATGGTATAATACTGAAAATGAAAAGTGTAAAGAAAAGAAAAGAAAAATTAAGTAAAAATAAAATTTTTCAAATTTGAAAGAATTTTCTCTAAATAATTTTCTCAGAGATAATTTGAGTTATAGTGTGCTTCCTGAAAGAAAAACTATTACACAAGTTTTAATAAAACTAAGTTATAGTTTTATAACAGAAAACTTTTGAATAGTCCAACTACAAGATAACTTGATCAACTCTATAAACTAAAATATAGAGATAATAATAATGGAATATCTGGTATATAGATTAAATCAAATTCTTTATTATTATTCATCACTAAAAAAAGCCATTGGATGATCAAAAAATTGCAATACATATTTCAAAAATAATTATACATAATATTGGGTTGAACTAAAAGTTTGTTTGGTTTTTAGAAAGAAATAAAATATACTATTTTGAAATAAATAAAAACCTTTAATTCACAATGTATTCACCCTTCTGTTTGATAACCTTACACCACCTGACGGGTAGTTTTATAATTCCGTCTGTGTAGAATTGTGTGGGTTTCTGATTGAAGAAATTATCGATGTGATTTTTGATACCTTCTAGAGATTGAAATTCTATGCCATTTAAATTATTCTGCAATGAAGAAAAAAGATGATAGTCTGTTTTAAGTCTCTACATATTTGTATTTTAACATTAAGTCTTTGCATCTGTAAGATTACAGCTCAAAAATCTTACATGCCAGGGAATTTTTCACTTCATTTTTGTGTTCAGTGCATAAGGGATTAAAAAAAAGCATGTGTTTTCTCATAGTTGTAAAATGGCTGTAAACTAGTGTAATTGATTTCAATCATAAAAAATCTGATGATTTTTACCATGAATGTCTGATTAGGGATAAAATGCAACAACTGAAAAGACAGTTAAGACTGAAAATGAATTTTGTTATTTATAGGCTATATTACCAACTGGGAAAAACTTTTCCCAATTAAGCTATAAAAAAATACAGTAGAGCGTTGATTTTCCGAATCAATTGGGGACTGAGGTTGTCCGGATAACTGATTTATGTACGAAAAAATAGTTTAACGTATCCGATGCTGAAATTTTTCTCCGTTGCGTGTTGCTTCGCGTTGAATTTTCATCGATGTTAAGCCTAACAAAGACTATTGTATTGTTAAAAATTATTTTTTTATTTTGTACAAAAAATAAATATATTGAAAAATATAAAAATAATAAAAAATTATACTTCAGAAGTTAATTTAGTATCAAAAACGTAAAATATTTGAGTAGCCCAAGACATAGCCAAAGATTGAAGCGACACAGCACTGTCAAAAATTTAAGTTTGCCGACTGGAATTCTTTCGGATGATTGACTTTCGGAAAATCGACGTTCTACTGTAATAAAATCAAAAAAATTAAAAAATTTCATGAAATACTACCATCTAGTGTTCTAACAGAAGCCAGCTCTTAGTGTGGAGAAATGTTTTAACAAAATATCACTAATAACATTATTTTCATGAATTGTAATGGCACTATTTTAGTTATTTTGGTGGTGGTGGTGGTAGTAATAATAATAATTTTATATTTCAGCACACAAAACAAATTTAGCAGTCATTTAATATTTGTTTTAAATGGATTTTGTTTTAAAAATAATATAGAAACTGGTAAGTTAAATTCTTTATTTTAAAATAAGTAGTTTTAAAATAAAATACTGTAAATGATTATCTTTGTTTAGGTAAATTTGTTAATTATGTTTGTTTAAATATAATGAATCAAATATCATCTGAAAATACTTCTAACAATAGTTTATCATCATCTGATTTGTTGAAACTCTTAATAAAAGGTAAAGATGGGAAAGAGACTTTATTTTGTGATTTAGGTGTGTATAAATTTTTAATACTAATTATAATAATATCAATATTATTATTATTTCATAAACTGTTTATGCAAAAATTTTTTCAGGTGTTTATTCAAAAAATAGAAATTTTAGGCTTTATTTATCAACAAAATTTCATAAAAATGCTCCATTAATTTTGTCAGAAGAGAATAAATATAAAAATTTTCAAAATGATACAGGAGATACTGAAGAAAACATCTTCTTAGATTCTTTGATTACTTATTTCAGGTTAGATAATATTAGTTTCATTTATTTACCTGTATATAATAATTGATGATGAGAGTTTACTAACAATTATTGAAAAGAGAACTGTAACAATTTTAAAAAGCATTTAGTTGTTTATAAAAGAAATACATATTTGAAAAGAAGTTTGAAAATTTTTTATAAAAATCAAGAAATAGTATAAGAAAATTTAAGAATTTTTTTAAGTATATTTTCATATTTGTAGTAAAATACTGTAATTTTAATGTAGATTTTTTGTGAATTAATGTCATCATCAACAAGCTTTAATATAGGATGAGGATATGCTGATTTTAATGTACAGTACACTTGAAGGCAATTTAATAAAAAAAGAATAAAATTTACTTAACAGAATTTAGGATATTTTCTCCATATATTAACTTTAATATCATATCTTTAAATCCATTTCTGCAGTTTAAAATTTTCAAGTAAGTTTTCCATACAAATCAACTATTTGAAACTAGTAAGATAGTAAATTGTAAATTATAGATTCTACAAGTGGGGAATCCAAACCACTTTGATCTAAAAGATTCTGATGTGAACTGATACATGAGAAATTACTTCAGAAGACTTATCTTTTTACAGACAGCAGACCTCTAAAGGAAAGCTGTGGGATTTCACCACAGCTCAACAAGGAAGATCCCAAATGAGTAAGTCTACATGAACACAAAGGTTTGCACACTTACAAATGAGATGCAGAGAAGTCTTCTCAGCAGAGCGACAGAAGCTGCAAAAGGCTGAGGAGGAACATTTCAGTCAGCATAATGTTTACAAAAGTGACCAGTTACAATGCTGACCGAGAACTAAAGATGATTCTTGTCAAAACCAGAAAATTCATAGTTTGCACAGAGCAAGCTGGGCAAAAATGGTTTACTCTGCTTTAGACCAAGTGGACACATCCTAATCTAAAGCAGAGTAAAGTTTAGATTAGGATATGTCCTCTTGATCTAAAGCAGAGTAAAGCATTTTTGCCTTAAGTAACTTCAAATGACCAGAAAATATCCTGTCTTCCACAGCTCTAGGGAAAGTTCTATAAGAAATATATAGAGCTAGTTTAGACCCATTAAAAAGAAAGATGCTCTATGCTTGGCCAGTAGAATAGCACTTAAGTTGCCAGCAATTCAAAGCAGTTCATGTCAAAGCACCCATATGAGAAAAACTCTATTGCAGGAAGCCAATTCATTGAAGATGCAAACAGCACTCCCAGACAAGTGTTGATGTGAACTTACAAAAATCGAGTGTCTTCAAAGCAATCAATTACCGTATATTTGTGCAGATAATATGATAGTTGAATCATAAAAGAAAGTCCCTGAAATCCGGGTCGACTTATAGGACAGATACAAAAAAAATTAGATTGCAATTTATATAAATTAAAACCATTGTAAAAAAATGGACAAACCATAATTATTTACTAGTAGAGAGTAGGGTATGTCCACAAAATAGAATAGCCCATACAATGTTTTTGTGAATAGTCAAGGTCCCAAATGCCCAAATTAGTGCAAATGTTTGCAACAGTAGCAAGGCAGTGCTGCCAGATGCAATAAAATAAAATTTTTTCATTCGAAAAATTATGAATAGGACATAATTCTTAAACAGTATTATTATTTAGATGATGATTGTTGATCTAAACTAAATTCAATGGCTGTTGATAGCTTGGTGGTCATGTTATAGGACAGATATATGCTAAAATTATAAAATGTTGATGAAAATTTATACCTCGTCTTATCTGTTGTTGAAATATACGGTATGTTATCTATCAATGCATTGTTGTTAACAGTCAAACAACTGTTAACAACAATGCATTGATAGATAGCATTATTAAGAGGACATCTATGTAAAATAGTACAATTGATCAAATAATAGCTAGCAATTCAGCTTGAAACAAAGTGAAGAACTTACCTATAGGGATAAAGAAGTTCCTGCCTGAAAATCTCCAACAAATGCAAGCCCTCATGCTAGTAGTAGTTTTGAATCCATCTGTGAACCAGATTGTCTTATGAACAAAAGGTCGATTTTCTCATACGCCAATTAAAGTCACAAAGAAAGGAGACAAAGTCACTTTTATCAAATGTAAACTGAGGTAATATTTTGTCAGATTTCATCAGAAAGATGTCTTCCTTTAGCATCTTTTTGATGAAATCTGACAAAATGTTACCTTTGCATATCCCACTGCAAAAAGAAATGACCAAAAGAACATGGTCTGATAATAAGTTGTCTGTTACACCTGAACATATAGAGCAGGGGTGGTGAACCTATGGCATTCATGCCCAAAATGGCACATAGAAGAAATCATCTGGCACATAATGTATCATGTGATTTTGATTTATCATCTGTCTTTTTCAATCAGCATTTTTACATTTATTCTAATTAAAGCATATTTGTTTAATTTATTTAAATACAGTCGACCCCCCTATAACGTACGTTCCTATAACGTACGTTCCTATAACGACAATTCCTATAACGTAGCGAAAAAATTGTAGCAACTTTCGTATAACGTACCTCTTATAACGTCGTTTCGCGACAAGATTGATAGAGTCTGGACCAATAGTGGATGAGCAGCCGAACTACTTTCCTCCGACCCTGCGCCACACTATGGAGCGGCTAAATTGAGTTTGCTATCGTCTGTTTAGTATTATATATAAATTAGGTACTGTTTATGTAATTATATATTAATTATATATAAATTAGGTACTGTATATATAATTATATATTAACTTAATTTATTGTAACTTTATTATAATTATATATATGCTTTCTGCCGCCTGGCAACACGCTACGGAGATTTTAGGCTAGTAAGTTGAGTTTATTATCGTCTGTACAGTATGTAAATTAGGTACCGTAAGTCTAATACAGCACTAATTTTATACATTTCTTGTGAAAGAAACACTTCTTATTCAACGTCCATAAAAATTATTTATATTAATGATGTCTCCAAAGGTCAAGTTATTTTTCCGCCAAAAATTCGTTATCAGAAATTGCGGCCGTCGTTTCGCGTGCTGTTCCGCGATGAAAACCAGCTTTAAGCAACGGCGTAGTCGAACGGTGTAAGTAATCCTACAATTTTTTGTTTATAGCATAGTTTATACAGATTATTCCCAAAAAATTATACGTGTTTTGGAAATGTTGAGTGGAATTAGTCTAGAATCGGTTAATTTTATAGAAGAAAACCTTTCGAACAGCCTTAGTCCGTAAAGTTCCCACCTATCGGGCTGCGATTGGCTCATTCCTACAACGTAATTTTCGGTTAGCGTGGAACGTATCTAAGCGTTATAGGGGGGTCTACTGTATAATATTATTGTTCAAAGGCTAAAACTTTGGCACACACAAACATCTTTAAAGCTAAGTATGCTTATTACATGGCATGTGGGCTCAAAAGGATTTGCCACCCTGCTATAGAAGGTCAGATGTAACAGATATTTATTCAGACAGAACTTTGGTTCAGTCTGAATAAATAGGTGAAGAGGAAGAAAGCTCACTAGAACCTTAAGAGTTTTGGGGTCATGGACATAGCCCCAATAGTTGATGGGATTCTTATATAATATTTATTTATTTATTTTTGCCTTAAAGAGAAGGGAAGACAGTAAGATATAAACAAAACTATAACACCTTTATACCAATTTCTTGTCTAGAGATTTAAATCGGAAAATATCTTTATTTGTTTTCTAACAAAAATGCAAGTTTGTGGATTTTTGTTGGATGAATGATAATGGAAAATGTCACCTTAGATGAGCCCCAATCTGACTCTTCTGGGCTTACTGCT
Organism: Centruroides sculpturatus; assembly: GCF_000671375.1. Classification (NCBI taxonomy): domain Eukaryota; kingdom Metazoa; phylum Arthropoda; class Arachnida; order Scorpiones; family Buthidae; genus Centruroides; species Centruroides sculpturatus. The sequence continues at coordinate 968,370 of NW_019384478.1, forward strand.
CTCAGAAACTGCCAACTTTGAGCCTGCAGCATAGACTTACCATTAGGCCTGGAAGCAACCAATTGTGAATCAGCAGCAGTAGCATGTCTGCTACTAGATCTAGAAGCCACAGATTTTGAACCAGCAGCATTATGCCTGCAACTAAGCCCTGAAGCCATTGACTGTATGCCAGTATCAGATAGCTTTTTGTCTAACCCTGAAGCTGCTGATGAAGAATCAGAGCAACCACCAAAAATCTTAAAAAAAAACCCTTACTAAGTCTCAGAAAAGGCCTGAATTTCAAACTGTTAAGCATATTGACTGAGGCACTGTCAATCATTAGAATGCCAATATTGGTTAATCAATGACAAGCATTGGCCATAAGAGCCATGCTTGTCATTGCTTGATAGGGCTTTTGGCCATTGTTTATTAATCAATCTTCAGTGTCTAGTTGCCAAACCTGATTATGAATCTAAAGTCTTAAGAATCTAAGGAAGATTCTCATGTTTTTTGGTCTGGGATCACCATCAAAATCATCACAGGCTTTGGTAGAGAGTGAACCATCAAAGGGCTTTCCTTTCTGTAAGCAAAGACCTCAATATATTTCCTATGCCAAGTATCTTTTGAATGGATGGATCCTAATTACAGGGGGTATGAGATGCCTAACCTCATTGGCTTAGTCAGCAGTGCCCATATGCAGTATATATAATGTGTGTTTTCATTTTCATTATGTAAACTTAGGCTATTGTTATTTATTTTTACACTTAACCTCTAGCTAATAGGCCTAGTGTTGGCAGAAAAAAAAGAAAGTTGCGATCATAATGTTTTCAGTTTCCCCTCTAGTTTCCCAATGATTTATTCCTGGCTATGGGACAGCTTCTCAGAGAAACAAGTCAGTCTCAATGACCCCCAAAAATAATTGCAAGAAACAAAATTAGTACTGTCATCTAGATTCAGATTTGTTGATTTCAAAAAAAAAATCTTAAATTTGATCTGATCATTCAGAAGTGACACAATTTTCAGGAATTACATTGTTGTAATTAAATAAAATAAGATTTTGTGCAATGCTAATTTGTTTCTTTACTTTTAGTATGTTACAGTTAAGTTTTATGTAATAACTGCACACTTTATTCACAAGCTAATTAATTACAGTTTAAAAAATTATCATTGCTAAAATTGATGATAACGTTATCTAAAAATTAATTTACATTTTCTGAAACCAAACTTACCTTTTCTTAAAAAGTTGTAGGTGCCAGATTAATGAACTGTTTATCTGTTTATGAATTCTGTTGTGTTTTATAAATATTGTCATAACTTATTCTGAATTTATTTATATATATTTATTATATTACAATATCAATTAAATTACTTTTTTGCTAGGTTAAATGAACAAATGGAATTGCTGTGTTGGGATGAACCTGTAGTAAAATGTATCAATAAAATTGAAGAATTTTATGAGGATGATTTTAAAATGATAGTTTCTTCAGGTATAAGAAATAACTTTTTATTAAAAATTTAATTAGATCAATTATTTTTTAAGATGATTAAAGGATATATAAACAATGGAAAGGTAAAAATTCAGTTTTTTTATGTTAAACACATTAACTTAAATGTGTTTAACACCAAAAAACTGATTCTTTATTTCTTTCAAAACTTCACAACTTCAATATCAGTTACAATTTCCTAAACATAGTTGGGAAATTAATCTCCAATTTTACAGGCAGTGTTTACCAAAATAAAAAAATCTGTCTGTCAGATTGTTATTATTTAAATTGCATATTGTTAAAAATGATCTAAATGATTTTTGTAACAGAATTGCATTATTACTTATAAAAGCAGAACAATAAATTTTGATAATTTTGTACTGTATGTTTGTATGGAAAAGGCACTAGAAAGAAATGTGATAGTTAAAAATCATACAAAAAAGAATTATTCCTTTTTTTGTATGATTTTTTTTTATCCATAACTGTATTTATTAGAAAATGGCTATGGAAATAGGAACCTAAATGATTAATATGATCAGTATTAAGAACCCGTAATAAATAGGGTGATAAGAGAAATTATTTTTTAACAATGTGCTAAAATATAAGCCAAATTTTTAATAACTTTATTTATCCATTTTAAATTTGATTTTAATAGTAGTAGGAATGAATATTGATATCTAGGCCTATATCTAAATCTTCTCAATTTATTGCTAATTGATTTCATTTGCTATTAAATAAAATTATTTAGAAATGTCAAGTATTTATTAGGAAAAAATATTATTAAAAGCAGAATTTATTATATGAGCCATTGATTTTGAAAGTAGGGCAAGTCCGTTTTCTGAAAAAAATAGTTAAAACTAATTCTTATTGCAAATTAAAATAAAATTTATGTTTTTAATCAATTCACAATAAATATCTTGTAACAAATTTATACTGATATTAATAATAATTTATATCGTCAAAATCAACTCAATATTTACATTGAGTTGATTTTGAAAGTGAGGCAAGTCCAGTCTAAAGAAAAATATGAAGATATGATGGATTTATTACCCTATGTACGTACAGTGCCACCCACTTATCATGAATACTTTAAAAATCTGCACCATCTAAATTAAGAAATATAATTATATGCATACAACTTCTTACTAAATATTTTTTATTATTTTCTCCACTTTTTCCTCTAAAATTAAATTTATTTTTTGTTTCATTGTTGCTTTTTGAAAAAAGTATGAAATGTTGAAATAAAATAAATAAATAAATATAACAACAAAAAATTCAATATTTTAACTATATTCCATTCAAAGAAAAGCGATGTTTTCAACAAATCATTGCTTTTGAAAGTGAGGCAAGTCCATTGGCGCATACCAAAACCATGATTTTTTTTCACCTAATGTGGATAACCATTATTGCATATTAAATTTACACAAAAGAAAACCATTAAATATCTATCAATAACATAAAATGGATTTGGCCCCACTTTCAAAATCAACAGCTCATATGATGATAAAGAAGCAATAATTATTCATTGATATAAATACTCTTTCAGTTTGCTGAGAGCCAATTGAGTGTTATATCCATAGGTTTAAGTAGTTTAATGCAGATGTTTCCAATGTAATGTTTCATGTAATGTTCATCCATTTCTGTAAGATTTAATTTGCTCACTCCTTTCTATACTTGTCTTGCTATTAGCCAAGTGGATAAAATTACATTATTTTCTAAAATGTTAATACAGGAAATCCTCATTAATTTGAAATCCTGTCAGTTTGTAACCGTTCTTTTGCCTCGGCCAGAGATACAGGGATTTACATTTTAAAGAATTTGGTTAGTTTGAAATATGGCTACTTCAAAATTCGAAGTGAAATTCTGTCCAAACTGTGATATGCATATGTTTACTTATTCATTTAGATTGAAGTGCCTCTATACCATAAAATAACAATAGACCAAGAACAACTTTATTCTGGTCAATGTGTCTGCTTTTACAGAAACACATTTTTGGATGTCACCTTACCCTTGGACTACCCTGTTTTTCTTATTTCATAAAATACAGCTGGTTTTCAGGATTGCAAGATTGAACTAAAAATAGCAGATTCAGATATTTGTAGAACTCTAGGCTTCTAGATTTGGATGACTTATTACTTTTTAGGCTGCATTTCAAAGAATTGCTTTACCATTTGGCATGCGAGATTCTCACCAGTCACACGCAGTTTATTTATGTTATTGTTATTATTATTAATTAATGAAAATAGCATTCTGTATAAGTATCCAAATTCCATTTGCTTAATAAATTACATTGGCTACGTTGCATTTGGCATATACAGAAATATGTAAATCTTACATAATTTGAAATTGCAATTATTTCATCCCATAAATTTCAAATTTACGAGAATTTCCCATAATTACACACTATCATCAGATATTTATGTCACCAACTGTCTTGTATGTATATGTAAATAGATTATTTCAACAATACAAAAACATACAATGCATATAATTTTTGTTCACTTTTACTATGGATACTTTCATAATTTACTATATTTTAGACACACAGTCACATAAGACGTACCCCATTTCAGCATAGAATATTTAGGAAAAGTATTTAGTGTATTTAAACTATCCTATGTCTTTGGCATTCCCCACATTTTTTTTACTGTATTCTAGTTAAATAAAGTGAACATAAACTTTTTTACTGATAAAAATATAAAGTCATTTACAATTAAAATATTCAACATAAATACATGCAAAAGCTGTAGAAAAAAAAAAAATAATTTTTAATTAAAAATGTTATTGTTTAATTAGTTCGACTAGGTAGAAGTTACCTAGTGCAACTCTAGTCCAATTTATAACCTATTGAAAATGGTTTAGGAAATTTATATTAGTTCATGGGGGATTGCAACTTTAAATAAGACAATGGACATTTATTTTTATCCTTTTTGTTTTTGGGCAAAAGTTGTCTTCTATGATGTAAAATATGGTAAATGTGAATTATATATTTTTTTTAAGAAAATGGAATGGAATTAATCATAGAAGGTACCTAGTCTAACTGAATAATAAATTAATTTATAAATTTTCTTTTAGAACATCATCATGGCTTTCAACATTCTCCTTATCCAGAAGTCGACAGTTTCATTCGGAACATTGTAGAAAATAATAAAACCAGACCAGGCTATATTCGTCATTGGTCATATTTTCCAGAAAGTGAAAGAGTACTTTATGATATAGGAAACTACAGATATTGTGAAAATATTGGACGCCATCATAAGAGCAATCATATAATGTATATTTACATTATTTAGAGCCAATGATTAATTGTACAGTTGCAATTAACTAATTTAAAATGAATCAAGATTTTTAAAATTTAACAAAGTTAAAATAAAACTGTAGTTTGTATAAAATGTGAACTACTGAATATATATAGTAGGCCTAGTACTGTATATTATATTCAATTTAATGAAACTAATTTTTTTTATGTATTCAAACTGCTGTTTATTATGATAAAATGAAATTATAAATTCAATCAATTGAAGTAACAAACAATATAAATAGGATAATTTGAAGTACACATCAGTTAATTGCAACTGTTTAAGTAAATATTTTAAATTATATATCAATGTAAGAAAACTGTTTATATTACATTAATTTTTTCTTAATTTAGGTTCATAGCCTGTTTAAAAGAAGGCACATATTATCAAAAATGTTATGATCCTGAATGCAGAAGTCAACAGTTTCGGTCAAAAAGTAAAAATAAATTTTTTTTAATAATATTGATCATTGTTGTTTTATTTTTTACATAATCTTTTTCTATCAGTTAGGAAATTACCACCTGAAACATTACCTGCATTTTTTGCTCAAGATACTTTTGTAGAATTGAATGATATTCCAGAAGCTGAAGAAAAGGCATTACTGGAAGCTGTATTATTATTGGAAAATTCTCCAGAATTCAAAAATATATTAAATGACACAGGTTAAAGTGTGGCTTGTATGTGTAATAATTTATAAAGTAAACCATGTTTTTATTTAAATTACCATTGCATTGAAATATTTATAATACTTTTCATTAATTACATTTATTCTGGTGTTTTGGAATTAATGGGAGGTAATTTTTAAAAGTTTACATTTAATTATTGCAAAACAATATATTAAATTGTTTAGAATTTGAAAACAATAATCTGTTTCAAAAATGTTCAATTAAAACCAGGTAAATAGATTTTCTATAGTTTACAATTTTTTCACATATACTGTACAAGCAAATATTTATTAATCTTTTAAATAGATACTGCTGTTCAGCATTACTGACATGTTATTTTTTCACTTGATCATACAATTTATGATAAATCTTGTGTACAAAATTTACAAAATTTTATATTTTTTATGGTCTCCTACATTTCCATTTGCAAAACCAAAATAATCCAAGCTATTTTTATGTAGAGATATCTTGTGTCAAAAAAGAAATAATCATCAATTTCTTTAATTTTAAAATTTATCTAATTAATTCTCTCAAGAATTAATTTCTCCTTATATGGATAAAAATTGTCCAAGAACAATTTTTAGAAAATTATTATTTTATGTATACAATGCAGAATTGTATAAGTTGATATTATATTTGAAATAAACATATGTCCAAATTTAAGTTAATGAGAATTTTATTATACATATATATACAATGCTTTCTAATCTTCAATAAATCTTCTTAAGACACCTCCATATCTATTATAAAAAAAAAATATTTATAAGATTAAATTGAGAACTGAATCAGATAAGTTAATACATATTTTACAAATAGAAAGCTAATTTAATAGACAATATATATTGAGAGAGATCAAATATTTTAACTACCATTTCTTTGTTAATCAAAAGTTTTTAGAATGAACATAAACCAATTAGTTGAATTTGAACAATACAGTAAGGATTCAAAATATAAAATTCTTTGAAAGTAAGATCTAAATATTTTATATTTTGGAAAAACAGCATTAAGCAAAATTTGATAATTTTTTCAGTTTATTCCATACTGTAGTAGGGAATGAATTTTATATTGTTTGTTTCCTGAATAAGAAAGGAGCTGATGTTCATTATGAAATAGTGTATGTTATAATTTATAATAAATGTTTTAGGGATAGATTCTATAGTCAAAAATACACCTAAAATCCTTTATAAAGGTTTTTCAAAATTTGATTCATTTTTGAGATATGGTCTGCCAAAGTCATATTAGACACCAATTTTTAAACCTTATGCCAAAAAAATACCACTGGTTTCCACTCGTGTTACCAACACTTATAAACTGAAGCTTTTTATTTTAAATGTTGAAAACTGTTTTTCTGAATACACATTAACTGGTATGCATTAGTTGATGGTTCATTGCATACAATTATGTGTTCATATCTGCAGAAGACATGTAGAATAGTTTTTGTAAACTATTCTAAGTTTGTAAATAATGAAATTCTGTTCAAAGTAAATTTACATTAAAAAACCTTTGCTTTTCACCATAAAATGGATAATGCAAAATCTTACAGTGGATATGACTTCTTTTAAATTTATTATAAGCAGAACTTATTTGGTAATATTTACATAACTTAGTCCATTGACAGAAGCATTATAAATGTCAACTTTTTAAAAATAATTTAGTACAACTCTAATGTTAGTACTTTGGCAGGCCATATGTTGAAAACAAAATATTGTAGGGTCAAAAATAAGCCTAAAGTCCATGCCTAAAATATTGGCACGTATAATATATGTATTATATGTATACACACAGTGGTGATATTCAGCAGGTTCGCACAGGTTCGGCCGAACCCGTTGTTAACATTTTCAAAGTTTTCCGAACCCGTCGTTAAACACACGTAACATTTCTCAGTGGTTTTGTTTCTTTTAAAAAATATACGTATTATACAGTACTCTGTAACACTACTAAACTAGAGCCTTATACCCCGTTTGCCTTGGTGCAACCTCCATCGACCGTCTCAAATCTTGACTGAAACGAGGTTCATTCGCGATCAACTCAAGTGAGTTCTTGAAACTAGGTCCAGTCATACGAAAGATCCCACAATCCCACGTGCGCGAGAAAATACAAGATGGCTGCAGAACATGTGTCTGGCTATCGACAGCGAAATAAAAAAGATATTGTATTTTGAGAGACGATGATATCTATCTATTATTATAATAATACCTAATGATAGAGGAGAAGGCGCTAAATGGCTTAGTCAATGGATGCAGGAAAATTTTGCTCTGTATTTGAATTGAGTTTTTGCTGAAATTTTTACTTTAAGCTCTAAGTGTTATATATTTCTGGATAGAATTTTCCGAGTGGATTAAGAATCTGTTAAGTTTTTCAACCTACGACAATTTTTCGCAAAGTTATTAGTTTTTGAAAATTTTCAAAATTCTTCTACAACAACTGTTGCCATAGTAATGGTCAATGATGTTTACCATAGAAGATTCCAGAATTTTTACCGGAAGTCATATGTTCTTTCTTCATATTATTTTTTTTTTGGAAATTATTAATTTTAGAAGTTATTATACTCAGTGACGGTTATTGAAGAATTTCTGGAGGAATCTGAGGAAGCCATTGAGGATTTAAAGAGATATTTCTGTAATAACCCAAAAGGGCAATTGGGTACCGAGGAACATATTAGATTTATTACAGATAAATTTATTACCTTAGTGAAGAGTGCCGAAGAGGTAATTAGGAAAAATTCCATATCAGATTTCCTGCTTCAGAAATTTGATTTGTTGGCAACGAAAGAGGATGTCAAACAAAAATTTAGAGGCTATTCAGGAAGTGAAACAGACTGATTTGTGACTTAGAAAAACCTCCACTTTTAGGGGTGGAAGGTTCTCAAGGGACTACTGCTCTGTCATATAGAGATATTTTACAACGTGATCTTAATTCTTTGAAGAATACACAGTCTGAAAGGAGTCCTCGTTACCAACATACACTGTTCTAGTTTACAATGATAATAAAGAGAGCACATCGGAAGAGACTAAGACACTGCTCACCAATTCTTTTGATCAAAGATCGCATAAGGTGCCTATCAAGCGTATTCGTAAGATTAACAAGGGTGGAATTGCTGTTGATTTTCCTATCAGAGAGGAGGCTGAATACTTTCAGGAACAATTAGACAAAATAGAAGGATTAAATGCATGAAATGCAAGACAGTGTCTTCTTCTTATGAAAGTGACTTCAGTCCTGAACTCAATTACCAAAGAGGACCTAATAGAATACTTGCTTGAACAGAATATTTTTTCACAGAAGTACACGATGGAGGAGTTTAAAAAGGTTTTAAACATTCGATTTTCAATCAAACAGAGAAATGACGAGTTTTTATCGTGGATATTAGAGATGTCACCGGAGGTTAGGGCAATGACTAAAAAACAAGGATATCTTTATGTTCAGTGGAAAACGTGTAATGTTTATGATTTTTTCCCTGTACGACAGTGCTACAAATGTCTTGCTTTTGGACATTTGGCGGCAAGTTGTCCATCACCGAAGAAAGTTTGTAGCCATTGTGGTGATGATCATTTGTTTAAGACATGTACAAAGAAAAGTGAAAAGCCTAAATGTGCTAATTGTTTGAGGAGTGGCCTAGATAAACATGAACATAACACATTGGATAAGGAGTGTCCACTCTACATTAAAGCAAAAGCCTTATATATTAAGACAGCTGACTACTTACCTTAATAATTATGGAATCCTTTACAGGGCACAAATTGTTTAATTCATAGTGCTACCTCTGCTTCTTAGCACAACAACTAATACAAGCAGATCGTCACTTCTCTATATACATTTGTGTTTGCTGACTGTAAGAAATATGTAAGCTTCATCATCTTTCTCTGTTTTTGGGTTTAAAGTGTTGGAATTGATACTTACAATTACTAGCTGTGTGGACTTTGTTTTTTTTTTACTTGTACATATATTATATATGGACTCTTGGGATTCTCAAATCTTTGTCTTACAAATTTTCTGCATGGGATAAATTCTGTTATACACTTTGTCAGAATTATTGTATTTACTGCTACCTTCATTTGCGAAAATATTCCTGCAGATAAGTAATCTGTTATATGCTGCAGCAAGCCGCTGCATATTTTGTTCGGGTCTTTTATTGTCATTGTGTTTTTATTTTTTTTATTTTTTATTTATTTATTTTTTTTAATTTTTCTTTTCACTTTGCTTTGTTCATTAGTGCATATTGTAACTCGGTGGAACTATGTAACGGATATGCTCCTGTAATGCTCACTGCGGGGCAGGACTTTGTACCTTGTTTTAAATGTACAATTAAACTAATGAATGAATACCTAATGATAAAATAAATGATTTAGAAAAGTTTTTTCTTGAGAAAAAGCCAATTTTTATGTTTATAAAATATTTTGAATGAAAAATATTAAAATATGTACAAAATAAACCATTTTGAACACTTTTTTTATTATTTATCAAAAAAATATAGTTCTCACATAAACTGACTTAATTTTGTGAATGCATCTTTTTTATTTATATGGGTATCTTAAGGTCAGTTTTTGTGCTAATGTTGCTAATGCACCATTTGAGCGAAAAAAATTGTTAAGGAAAAATTTTCTGTTAGCAAACCCTTTGTTAAATATTTCGAATATCACCACTGTATACACATATATGTTCAAACTGTTTTAATCTAGTTTACAAGAAATTTGAGATCATGTGACATTTTCTGTTTATAAACAATAAAAATTCAATCATCATAGCATATGATAATTTCCTAGCTACAGTGGCACAGTGATCCAGCACATTGGCTTCATTCTTATTCTAAGAAATATGTGAGCCCGAGGGTTTACAGGGCGTAAATTTTTGAGTTTAATACATTTTTACATTAGAGGATGAGAAAATTTTATCACATGTTATAATGGAAATAGATCGGATGTTGAATCTTACACATCGTCCGTTTGTTAATTAGTCAACGTGCGCGTGATAATTAGTCAGCATAACGAGTGAACGACCTGTTGGCTCAGTGCCAACAACGATTGTATAAAAACGATTGTCATGGGAAGTTCAGGGCGATCGTCCCCTCAGTGCGACCGTCCTTCCGCGAGATCATCAGGAAGGTCTGAGTACAGTGTCTCCCGTCCCGATCCTGTCCGAGGAGAAGCCAGCTTCCATAGTCCAGGATGATCGTTGCATACTATCCTCCAACATAAGGTATAATTGACCGCCAATATAACTCTCTCACTCTAGAGCCTTTGTAAACTCTCTCACGAGGCATAGTTAATAGTTAGAGCGATTATAGATATATTTGTATATCCACATATAGGCAATAATCAGTAACTTGTATACTCCTGTAAATTACTTTAGTTATAGAATAAACATTTATTTTGTTATTTGTTAAACCTGTCTCCTGTCTATCTGAGGAAACCTGTCGACTTACCGACGCACTCCCCACTCGATTTGCCCTCCTAGCCATCCGAACGACTCCGAGATCGGGCTTTACCAGCCTGTGCAGATTAAGTGGTCAGTACCAGATTAACCCCTGACCCACTGCATATCTCACAAATACATATAAAAATAATTTGCTCATTTCACTCTTGTTGATTATTGAATATTAATAAAACTTTTAGAGCTTGTTTGAATATATCATTTTTCTTTTCATTAAAGTTACTTTTAATTAATATTTGGACTATAAATTTATGAAAATCAAATATTTGAATTGAATTTTTTTGAAAGAAACAAAATTTGGAATTCTTAATGCTATCTGAAATATTCTCCAATTGATTAGTTTGTTATAACTACAGTATTAAAATTTTTTTTACCTGATTCTTCTGATTCACCAGTTTCATCATCATCATCATCATCACTTTCTTTCCCACAAACACCTTCATTTTCTGATTCTTCAGATTCAGAGTCCAACCATTCCTGAGTTAAGCTTGGTGGTATAATTGTATGCCATTCATCCAATTTATGAATATCTAATGAATATAAATCAGCAAGAGTAATTCTTTTATCTCCACTTTCATACATTCCTCCAAATAAATATAGTATGCCATGTTTCACTACTAAGCAAGCATTCATTCGAGGTAACGGTAGAAATGGTTTTTTACAATCTTCATTATTTTCTTCCTCAAATTTATCATCATCAGGTTTTGAAGTACTAGCAGCACCAATAGTGACAGTAAAAACACCATCATCTGATACAGATTGCTAATAAAAAAAAAAGGAGATTACAAATGAATAATTTTGACCAAATTGTACATTTTTGTATTATGTTGTTATAAAATTATGATGATTATTCCTTAAATTTTTACAGAAGATAAAACAAGACATCAATGACCAAAACCATGGTATATCCACTTAATGCCAACAATTATAAGTTTAATTTAATCAATTTTAAAATGTTTCTGCAAGTAATAAACCATAAGTGACTCTTCAGAATTTATAAAAAAATTATTCATAATCATGCAGGTTAGGGTCTTGTTTAATTTTCAAGACCAAAGATTCTGACATCTTTTGACACTACCTTTTTTAACTTGTGAGGAAAATTTAAAAATACTCACAAATCCTTACATAAAAATATATTTTTTTTACAATAAAATGTGTTTTCTTTATACTGTATAAACACTTAAGAAATAGTGCAAGCCAAGATGGCAAATTCTGCCACAATACACTGCTCTTTATATTGTCAGATCAACCAAAAAAAATCATTCCTACAATATTGATTACTTATTTGTAATCTTTATTTCAGTTTTATATTTGCAAAATGCCTATTTATAAAAATATGTTTTATTTTCCTCATTATAAATTGATTTTAAACATTTGAGACAACTGTCATTTTAGAAAAATATTTGTTTCAAGGAATTCAATACTCGGTAATTTTACTGTTATAAAATGTCAAATAGTTAAAGAAAAGAATAATGCTCAGGCCAACTACAAGACTGAAACATCTGATTAATAGTAATATTTTAAGAAATTTAAACAGAGAATGGGCATCACTGATATAATCTATGAAAAGCAAACAAACTTTTCAAATGGCAGGCTAAAACAACTTTTTTATACACATAAATTAGGACCATTTCTTTCATTTATAAGTAATGTGGTAAATATGTTCAGGTGCTGTAGTTTGGGCATTGCTAGATTATATAACAATTTACCAACAGAAATATGGAATAATTATTTCTCTTTCATAATAACAGAAACAAAATAAACAATGGCTTAGACCAGAAATAAGAATCTATACTTGATCTCAACTTCGCCTATCACAATAGTCTATGATCACCTTCTTATTGCTGGCAATGTTGTCACCACCAGTTTCCATGGAAATTTAGTGTTAATAGCTTTTTCAATCATATGTGCATAGTGTTTTGTTGTTTCATTGATAAACAAGTTTTAGAAATAATGGAACACTATAACATTATGGTTGAAAAAGCCTTTAACACAATGTTCATAGAAACCAGAAGAGTGATATAGTAACAATAATGCCACCAATGAGAAGCTGCTCATAGACTCCATTATAGTAGGTTAAGTTGAGAACAAGTATAGGTTAGCAACCTTAGGAATTTTCCAGAGGCTGTCTGTTCTGGACAATCAGGCCATCTCGCCATCTCTATTGTAAATCTGACCAAACCCATAATAAACATGGCAGGCACTCTTAGCACACTCAGTGTGGGAAGAGTTAGAGGGTTAAAGTTTATTTCACATTAGCATTTTCGAAATATTCTTAGATTAAAAGTAACCGTTCTATAATATTCAAACTTTATGCAGCTGCTATAGCAACTATTTATAAGTTACAAATCTAGCTTAAATGTAATGTACTGCAGGGCATATCAAAAAATTATGCTCACTTTAATAACCCCAAATTTAAGCATGATTTTTTTTTGCTGAAAATCTACAATAGTTACAGTTGCATACATTTCTTCTATTACTTATTGTAAGTCTTCAATAGACTTCTTGATGAACATTTTTATAACACTTATTCAAAAATGTAAATAATGCACATACATCAACGATGCCCTACACTGCCAAAGATTTATTATATATGCAAATTATGATATTTGCGGCGACAAATCACGGACTGGTGAGATGGCGCCACTCCTCTACAAGTTTCCCATGAATCCCGGATAGAAAAACGGGGACTGGGTTTTTCCCAGAGAGAATTCTGGGTATTGTTTCTTCTTCTTGTCGGTTGATCGCTGCCATGAGCATGTGTAGCTCTCTTTCAAGTGTACTTGAGGATTGTTGTAAATAAATGATGTTTTACTTTAAAACGTGGTCGTGGACTTAACTAATTCACGTTTACAACTTTCTGATAAAGACAGTCTTTGTGGAGATGTAAATGGATGGAGAAATGCGGCCTGGTTTCGTCTAACCGATGGCGGCCATCCATTACCTCCATATTTTATAAAAAGAACATAACTGAATTAAGTAACCTTCATATTCCAATTTTGAATTTACAATCCAAGAAGACGAAGTATCTCAGCTTCAAAAACATTCATATGTCGGTATGGTATTTATTTCACATAATATAAACGGGCAAGACCAGCATGCCGGCAACCCTGGGGTTACAGGCATGTCAGTTAAACTGTGACCAAAATATAAAATTAATCAGATCTAACAAAAACTAGTTGTTAATTAAACATTAAAGAAAACATTCTTCCAAGTACAATAAAATAGCATTGTAATTTGACTGACTTAAAATCAGGAAGAAAATTTTCATTTACAAGATAATAAAACAATTAATGACTTATTGACATTAGTTAGTAGTAGTAGTAAGCTGAGATAATTTACAGTGTGTTTCTTAAATTTAATGTGTTTAGTTTTGCATTTTTGAATCGAATAATAATAAAATACACATAAAAAAAGCAGTTTTGAAATTCCAAAAGTATTTTACATATTTAGAAAGAAGAAAAAATGAAGAAATTAAACCTACAATTGTAGTTTTTGAAGTAGTGCTGACAGTTTCACAGTTTTAGAATAAAAACTCATTCATTTTTACGCAATGTAACTCATTTGTTTTTTTAAAGTGCCCTCTAAAGAGGGGTCTATAACCTCACTTAAATCAGCATGCCAGTTTTTACCATACATAAACATCTAATTTCATGTTCTCCCTGGATAGACTGGCATGTCTGTCATTCTGCAAAAATACAGTAAGATTTCTTAATTTGTTAAAATTTATTTTGTTTCCGTTTAATACTGTCAAGAAATCAGAACATGCCACAATACAACACAATTTTCCAAAAAAGTCATTGCTTTTATTAAAAATAAACTTACTGTTTCAGAACATTTTTCTTCTTCAATATTTAAGTTCTCAATTTTTTCAATATCTGCAGTATCGTCATCTCCAGCTGAAACCTTTTGACGACGGCGTGATTTCTTTTCAGATTCTTTCTTTCCATGTAGTTCTATTGGAAGCCACCGTCCTTTCTCCAAATCCAGCATAAATAAATCATTATAAAACTTGCCTACAAGCATTTCATCATTTTCTTCTTCATCATACACTCCTCCAAATGCAAATAAGCGATTTCCAGGTGCAGAAGCAAAAGCAAAACCACAACGTGGTGAAGGTTTAATTCCACTTTGCTTAACTTGAATCCATTTCCATTTCTCATTGGAACCATCCTTTACTATATAAATAATATCAAATCATTAAGTATTATAAATTCTTTGATATTAAAATAATAGAAAACAAATTAAAGTTAACTTTATGGTCTAACTATTAATATATATCACAGTGCCATATTTTAACGAAGTTACCTATTTAATGCAAAAAAACAAAAATAATAATTAATATTCTAATTGTAAATAAAATAGCTTATGTAATTTTAAAATTTGTTTGATAAATCTAATATTATGATTTACATGTAACTCATTTTTTATCATGATATTCCAAGTCTATAAATTTACAAATCTTAAATATTAAATAATATCTTGTAAAATTTTGTAAGTATAAAAAAAACCATGGTTACACTTGCAACAATGCATCTTTTATAATACAGCTACTGTAATATGAATTGCTGACATAAAATATACCTGTCCAAGATAGAGGGCGTTAGAAACTTTTCCCAACCTCAGAATGAGAGATTTTCCCAACCTCAGAATGTTAGAGCATTTCTGGGCTTGACAGGATATTATAGACGTCACATTTCGCAATATGCAAAAATTTCTAAACCCCTTTCAGACTTACTAAAGAGTGATGTAAAGTTCCACTGGGCTGAGGAACATAAAGCTGCGTTCGAAAAATTAAAGGGAATTTTGATAACAGCACCCCTATTAAGATCCCCAGACTTTGGCAGACCCTTTGTGTTAGCGACAGATGCCTCAAACACCGCGATAGGTGCCGTGTTATCCCAGGAAGATGAACGCGGAGAACTCCCAGTTGCATATGCTAGCAGACTGTTAAAGCCCACAGAAAGGAATTATAGTACCACAGAAAAGGAATGTCTGGCCGTGATTTGGTCAATTAAACATTTTAGACCATACCTTTATGGAAGGAAATTTACAATTATTACAGATCATAGACCCCTTAGGTGGCTCATAAACGTTAAGGATGAAAGTTCGAGACTCAGTCGTTGGAATTTAGCATTACAGGAATACCAATTTGAGATAATACACAAACCAGGGAAAGCTCATACAAATGCAGACACGCTAAGCCGAATGCCGGTAGCAAAGATCTGCGAAATGCAACCTATATATAGTAAAGTGCAAATAAAGGAACAACAGATGAAGGACCCCTTTTGTGAGAAAGTCAGGAAACAATTAATGGGAGACCCGACCTCCCAAGAAAGAAATTTAGATGCTGCAAACTTTTATTTAGACTCGGATCAAACCCTTTACAATAGGAAACGATCCTGGAAAGGAATGAGATATGGGATAGATTAGTAATTCCCCAATTAATGATAGAATACATCTTAAAATTATTTCATGACATTCCTAGCTCAGGAAATTTAGGTGCTAAAAAGATGCGAAGAAATTACAAAAACAGTTTTACTGGCCCGAAATGAACAAGCATATTACGCTTTACTGCGATAGCTGTCAGGAATGCGCAATGAGGAGAAGACCCCTGCATGGTCATCAAGCCCCTTTGCAAACGTTTCCCAAGGTATCAGGACTTTTTGAGCGAACTGCATTAGACATTCAGGGTCCACTTCCTGTTACTCATAATGGAAACAAATACCTATTGGTCTTTGTCGACCATTTCTCTAGATGGGCAGAGGCAATTCCGTTACCTGACATTACCGCCAAGACCGTGGCAAAAGCGTTCGTAACACAAATTATTCTAAGACATTCAGTCCCCAAACAATTGCTTATGGATAGAGGATCCAACTTTGTGTCCAAGGTCATGAAGGAAGTCTGCGAATTGTTTCACGTAGAAAGGCTCCTTACGACAGCATACCACCCCCAATGTAACGGAATGGTCGAACGCCTAAATAAAACATTAATAGATATTTTGACACATTATGTTGACGCGGATCAGCGCAATTGGGATGAAATGATCCCTTATGCTCTTTTCGCGTACAATACTACCGTGCATTCGAGCACGAATGAAACCCCCTTTTTCCTTTTGTACGGACGCAATCCGACTTATCCCTTTGACATCGTTACCGAACCGAATAGACCCCAATATGACATAAGCGAAAATTATGCGAGTGAACTAAAAGCGAGGTTGGCCTCAGCCCATAATACAGCTCAGGAACACGCGGAAAAAGCCACAAATGACAGGAATACATATCATCAGCATAAGCCTAAGCCCTACAAATACAGTCGACCCCCCTATAAGATCATAGATACATTCCATTCGTTAGGAATCCGATTTCTTACAAGTCCTTCCAATCACAGCCCGACATGTGTGAAGTTTACGGACTACGGCTGATTGAAAGGTTTTCTTCCATAAAATTAATCGATTCTAGACTAATCCGACTCAACATTTCCAAAATACATATATATTTTTTGGAAATAATCCGTATAAACTACGCTATAAACAAAAAATTGTAGGATTACTTACCGAGTGTACACTATTCGACATCGCCATTGCTAAAGCTTGTTTTCGTCGCGGAACAGCTCAGCAAATAGCGGCCGATTTCTAACAACTTATTTTTCTGCGGAAACTTCGTTGAACTTTGGAGACATCATTAATATAAATAATTTTAATCGCCATTGAATAAGAAATGTTTCTTTCACAAGAAATGTATAAAATTACAGTACTGTATTAGACTTACGGTACCTAATTTACATACTGTACAGATAGTTAGCGTAAAATCTCCGTAGCGTGGTGCCACGCTAGACGGCAGAAATTATATATTTAATTATAATAAAGTTACAATAAGTTAATGTATAATTATATGTACAGTACCTAATTTATATATAATTTATATAATACTGTCCAGACGATAGAAATCTCTCCGTAGCGTGGCGCTATGGACGGCGGGAAAGTAGTTCGGCTGCCCGATGACGTTTTACGTAATTATAGGAGTTTTTTTTACCTTTTTTCGCAGTTTTATAGAAATCGTAATTATAGGGACCGTAATTATAGGGGGGGGTCGACTGTATTTTATTTACTAATAAACATATTTATATGATTAATTTTAAAAATAAAATGCAATACATTTGATAAAAATTTATTCAAACATATATTTATAATTATTACATTGAAAATAACAATAATTTTAATATATTAATAAAATTTGAAAATACCTTCAGTTTGTAAAATAAACATATCAGTATGAATAGTTCCTTGTTCTAGTTCTTTTTTAACTTTTTGTCGGCTATAACCACCATAAATCACCACTTTGCCTTCAGAAGTAACAGCCATTTGACAACCAGATCTTGGACTAGGTGCATTTCCAACTGGTTCAATTTTTTTCCATTGATAATTTTCTAAATTGAACACATATACATCATTGTAATATTTACAATCCCTGAAAAAATAAATATAACCTTTATATTTTCAACGGTCAAATTAAAACACATGTTTTGATAAATAGTATTTATATTAATAAGAGGAATTTAATTCTTACGTTA
Organism: Centruroides sculpturatus; assembly: GCF_000671375.1. Classification (NCBI taxonomy): domain Eukaryota; kingdom Metazoa; phylum Arthropoda; class Arachnida; order Scorpiones; family Buthidae; genus Centruroides; species Centruroides sculpturatus. Next base: position 986,796 of record NW_019384478.1, read on the forward strand.
TTTGATTTTGTTAATATATTAAAATAAACGGTATATTGTCAGTGTAATAAAAATAAATTTTATCTGGATTGTTATTTGCACACACCTATGATGTCAATGAATAAGATTATTATTTTTTATGTTTCAATATCGTATAAGTGTTTATAAAATTATTTTTATATGTTAAAAATGTCACTATAATAAAACAAGTTTAACAAAATACAACTATGTCTGATATCCAAATTCTCACAACCCATTACAATATCTGAATTGAATAATCCTATTATTATGAATTTATTTAAACCATATCTGTGAAAAATTTTGGAAAGTACAATGTAACTCCATATCCAGCATCTGTTTTTATTTGTTTCTGTGTTATAATGTAGTTGAGAATTTTAATGATTTTTATTGTAAAATTTAAGTATAACCTTACAAACTTACTCTTAATAGTTCATTATAGTAAGTTTTCTACATTATTTGTTTATTTTCATTGTTGTTCTGTTTTTATACGATATTATAATATAAAATATACAGATATGTGTCAGACAGCAATGGAAATTATTGCATTTTCACTGCTGTCTATTCATATTAAAGAAAACAGTTAATTAATTTAATTTACATTTCCTACTAGGGGAGAGTTCAAACTTATTTATTGTGTTATTACTTGCAATATCCTTTAATGACCTCATTAAGTATTTATTAATAATATAATTGGAGTTTTCAGTGTTTAAAATCATACTAGAACCATAGATTGATAGTTAAGTATTTGACAATGTTTTATTTTATTTATATACAATGTGTCATTTGAGAAATTGATTTGGTTATTTGAAGGAACTGGAAATAAATTAAAATTTTCCCCATAAAAAATGGTGGAAAAATTCCCAATATTTAAATTGTTTTCAGGAATACAATAGATTTGTATAACAGGATATAGTTATAATTTATTCTGAAAGATGAAAATTTACTTATAAAAACTTATATAATTAATATTCTATAATTTAAATTTTATTTAACAAAATACCCATAAGTTTCATGAAATCCACCAAATAAAATCAGCTGTTTCTTATGTGCAATCATCCGATGACCACTACGAGATGAAGGACTATGAGTTGCTTTAATCTGTTCCCATCGTCTTTGAGACAAATGATAAACCCATAAATCTCGATAATGATAAAACTGCGAACGAGTTGGACTTGCAAATTCTCCACCAAATATCCATATTTGTCCACCACCATGAGATACAACTACAGCCTAAAATATACATGTAATTATCACATTTAATAAGTATATCATATAAGTATTAAAATGTTCTGTATATTTTGACATACAGTGGAACCTCACTTAACAAGCATAATTTGTTCTGGAATCTTACTCATAATGAGAAACACTCATTAAGTGAAACAATTTTTCCCATTAAATAAATGTAAAATATGATAATGCATTCCATCCTCCCTAAAAAAACCTCAAATATTTTATGTATAACATTTATTCAAAGAAAATTATACAATATACATTGTTAAGGAGTGTGAATCATCTTTGTCTTTTCTTCTAGCACAAAATGAACCAACCTGAATGTGAATTCGATTTGCAGGAAAAAAAAAAAATCACAAATAATAAACTGGGTTAAAGGCTATAATTAAATATTAGAGTTTGCGGCCGAAGTTTTCATCTCCAAAACATGAATGTTGAATGTTAAGTGCCGCCATCTTGTAAGCCAAGAAGTTTGACAATGGCATACGAAATGTCATTGGAATCATGCTCAATGTTCCAAATGCCATTGTCAAACTTTTAGTCATACAAGATGGCAGCACTCAACATTCAATGTTCACGTTTTAGAGATAAAAACTTCAGCTGAAATCTCTCTATTAGAAATTAATTAATTTGACTAGAGGTAGGCTGTTATTAAATTGAATACGAGATGGCAGCATAACTGCCTACCTCTAGTCAAATTAATTAATTTCTAATATTTAATTATAGTCATTACATAGACCAAGAATTTGGCATATCATTTGGCTTGTTTATTATATAATGGGGTATTGTTATTGATGTTTACACATAATATGTGTGAACACAAGTTTGGAAAAATGTGTGATCACAAGCGACACTAAGATGCTAGCAGAATGAGTGATAAATACAGACTGATGGAGCATGCACACAATCCAGGACTTCCCCTCTCCTTGTCATTCATTATGTGAAACATTGCTTGTTAAGCAAGTCGGTTTTTTTTACAATTTGTTTTGTTCATTATGTCAATTGCTCGTTAAGCGAGGTTCCACTGTATATATTTTCATTATTTAATAATGAAAATGTTATTTACATATATTATAAATAAAATATTTGTATTATATGCAAGAGTATTTTTCCTTTCATATGTATACAAAATGAAGAACAAAATCCATATCCATGCATCTGTATACTGAAATTTTATTAAAATTTGTATTATTTTAATCTACAAAAATAAAAGGTATTTAATCTAAGTATTCATTTAGATTATTTTTAAACATACTTTCTGAGGAGGATGTTATCAAAACTTTGAGCTTCATTATTTGTACTTGTTGAAACAAATCAAATAAATCACTAAATATGCCCATGTGTGAAGGTGAGTAACAGATGGAGATGGAGTGACTTATTTTTAATTATCTAAATGCTTTATAACCACTTTTGTTCAATAAAAAGTTATAAGATTCATTCCCTCTTTTTTAATTCATATTTTCACAATAAAATTAAATATTGGAAAATATGAAGTAATATTGTGTAAATAATGTAATAGTTGCAATGTGTCTTTTCATGAAACTCTAAAAGGCCCACTGAAAGATTAATGAATTGCTGTCTTAACTTTTTCAAATGAACAAATTTCTTTCAGATGAAAATATTTAATGTTTAATTGCAAAAAAATGTACAACTGAGAAATGCATAAACAGGGATCAAATATATATTGAATAACTAATATGGAGATAATAAATAACATAGGTAATTTTTAGATATGCAAGTGTCACACTGCATAGCACCAAAATCATCACTTAGCAATATTTTATTAAAGTGGTGATAAAAATGGTAGTCTGCTTATTTTGACATTCAAAATGAAATTGAATCACAAAGCACACTTCAGGAAAAACAGCAGAATGCCAAACTAATGGGAAATTAGAGACCTGTGCATAACACACCTTGTGATGTTATGGCATAATACAAAAAATTTGGACAGGAAAGCAGGTAGTGATGTTGAGAACCAAAGACAGTTTTTGTGTAATGCTGTCCGGCATTTCTAGATTGGAGATTTTTTGGAGTGACATTTTTTTTTCACTTTGATCTTTGTTCAGTAGACTAAAGCATGAAAATTTTAACATGACAGAATATTTGAAATACTATTTAAGCACTGTGATCAAATATATTCTGTATTATTCATTTAAAAATGATTCCCATTTCTAAATGACAACTTAACATGTTACTTTTGCTTTCTAGACTTCAAACTGATAAGGCTCTGCATTAATTAGTAAGTGGTGTTGATGAATAATTTGGAGTGGTGAAAAAAATTTAAAACTGGCAAAATGGTTGGCAACTTTTTAAAAATTTTCAAAGCAACCTCTGGATATGGTATATAGTATTTCAGTTCTCAATAAGTAATTAAAAATATAGTTAAAGCATAAAATTCCAGATTAATACATTATATAACATACATCAAATAAATAAAGTTGACAAAATATAAAATATTTATATACAGAATTTTATTTTTTTTATCTTATGATATCTGAAGAATTTTGAATACTTTTCCTAATCAAATTAATTTATAATCATTAATAAAATGAAGTCTTTCTCAATATACTAAAATTATATCATAATGTGATAAAATTTTTTATAAAAAATATATAGTCATAAAATAATAACTTCTTTTATATTAAATAGTTTGTTATTAATAAAGCCGTATCTGTATTACCTGATGAGCACAACGAGGAGGCGGACTATTTGGACAATGCAACAAACTCCATTGGTTCTTTTTTATATTATAAATATAAAACTCATTATACATGAATGTCTATAATAAAAAGAATTATATTATTTTTATAATTTATTTTTTAAACATGTTAAAACTTTTTATTGAAAAATAATGTATAATTAAATAAAATTAAAGAAATTACATATTATCAAATTAATTCCTTCAAAGTTAAATTTTATTCAATTAAAACAAAAAGTATAAAATTTTATTAGAAATGAAAAAACTTATAAATATTTAATGTTTTTACTGGATAAAATTAACTTAAATTTCATTTTATAAAATGTTTTTATTTTTAATAAGAATATAAATATTTCTAATCAAGTTGAATTTTATTAAATGGAAAATAATTATTAAATTCTAGCAATATTAAACAGCAACTTCAAGCATATTCAGAAAACTATAAATATATTTTAATGTAAAAATGTTGTAATTTTGTTAAAATGAATTTTACTGTTTATAATTTTTCATATAAAAGCCCTAAATTTGATTCAGATATCTTCTCATTAAAATAATTTTTACAAGTTTTGATGTTTTCAATTTATAAAATAGCAAAATGCAACTTTTTACTTAAGTAATATCTTTAATTTCTTTTTTGTTATAAAAAAGGATTAATTTTTTATACAATAAAAAGTAATAAGAAAATATTATGAACATCATCATTCTCATTTTATAGCAGAATTATTTAGTTCATATAATTTTGATATAATATATACAAATGAATTTAATTTAATACAGACAGTTTTATTCAAAACTAAAAAGATAAAAATGGCCTCTAATTTTAAGAGGAGATCAGCCATAAGTAAATATTTTATTGTGTATTCATTAAAAAACAATTTTTATTCTTTTAATATTTAAATCATCAAAATCAAAAACAGTTAATGTATTTTAATCAAATAATAAAACAATGCTAAAGAAAAAATTTAATACAGAAGTTTGAAATTTTTTAAATTAAAACAAGCAAAACGGCAAAACCGTATCTGGGACAAGACTATGTCTCGGAGACTCACTACTAAACGGAAGCACTTTGACGCTCAAGGCGGGTCTCATTCTCATTCTCCAATCTTCTTTGGTATCACTGCTTTTGGGTGCAATCCTTCAAACTTCGCTGGCCATGATGCATTTTCAATGAAATTAACCTATCCAATTTTGAAATTTCTCTCTGTTGCATGTTGGCCCGGGTTGAATTTTTGTCGATGTGTAACAAAAATTTCCCGTTTTTGAAAAAAATAATCATGGCTATTGTATAGTCCAAAATTATTTTTTTATTTTGCACAAACAATATACAGTTTAACCTGATTATAACGTCATTGAATGTAATGACAACCCTAATATAACGTCAAATTTTTATCAGTCTCACGATTTTACTATACTATTATAGATAATGTTAAAAAAACCCACTTGTAACGACATAAAACCAGTTTAACGTCATATTTGAAGCACTCCCAAATTTACAAAATTAAATTACAAATTTTATTTAACATAGAAGAAACTACATTTTCAGTCCTAAGGTCAGAGTTCACTTCTTAGAATGACTGTGGGTAGTACTCTCCCCTACCTGACTTTGGTGGGGTGATGTGGCTGTTTTGCCTGTTTGTAGAAGAGGGTCGCTATTTTGTATTTTATTTTGACTCAATTCTCAGTCCCCTGACTACCTACGAATCTGGATTTTTTTATGCGCAAATGATTTGGGCATCTAATACTCTGTGCCAAATATCAACTCTCGACATATATACTCCTTCATGCCTCTATGCTGGTAAGAACATTGGGCAGTATGATTTTATAAACAAGACATAGTCTTGTCAAAAAATTGTTTGAATCTAAAAAGATAAAAATTTCTACAAAAATTTATTCTTGAGCTAATGAATTTGCATAATTTTTGTAGGAAAACCTAATTTCCACTTGTTGCTGTATTTATTTGCTTCAGGCAAATGTATCTGCTAGCTTATATTAATAATAATAATTTTTGTGAATTTATTGAATTATGTTTTTATATTTAATATTGTAAAAGTGATTCAAAGATTAATGTGATATTGTTTTCAAAATTCTACACAATAAATTTTTTTTAACTCCAAAATAAAGAGCAAAACAAAAATTTGAACCTTGCTCCAATTTTGAAAATTTCCCTATTATCATTGAAATATATTTACCTTGCTACCATTGAAATATTCTCCACCAAAAAATAATAATTCATCTTTTTCTGGATGTGGGAGAACAGACAAACTGCTTCTGTTAATAAACAGAATTATAAATAATAATATAATTTTATGTAATTTATTTATGTCTAATTAAATTAGTTACTGCTGAATGGTAAAATTCATTACTCTAGAAATTTGATCTAAGGATAAACTGTAATCTTGTCATCAATATAAACTTAGTATTTAGTTATATTAACACAATAAAATTATTCAAAATAAAAATAAAAATTCAACTTCTTATTTTAAAATCGAATAATTTAAATATTTCTAAATAAACTATGGCTGTATGCTTTTTAAATTATACAATTAAGTTTGTTCAAATATCAAATAAAAGTTTTATATTAGGCTTCTGTCCACTTTGGACATTCTTGTAAACTAGGACTTGTTATACTGAGGGAAGAGAAAAACACTATTTCCAATGAAGATATATTTATTGTAACACAATATTGTTACATCTTAATTGGAAATAGTGTTTTTCTCTTCTCTCAGTATAACAAGTCCTAGTTCACAATGTCCAAAGTAGACACAAACATAAGTAATTAAGGACAAGAAGCACATATCAACATCAAATAAAAGTTATTAATGAACTTGAAAAACACACAAAGATGTTAGATATAAATATTGTCTACATACTCCCTATTTTTGGGAAACTGCCATCATTAGTAAAATTTAATGCTTATTAACTTCACAAATGGCCTGAAAATATATGAGGTTCTCATAAAAGCATGGCATCAAGAGAAAAAACAAAGTTGTTAAATGTTACAATAATCATTTTGATCACTGTACGATAATTCTTGTCTCTATAGTTGACATTATCTATTTCTGAGAAAGGAAACAAATTAAATGTTGTATGCAATCCAGTATCTATATCACATTTCTAATGAAAGAAGAGAAAATTATGAGATGACTTATAGATGATATAGATAAGACAAATGAGCTTTCTCTAAATGAAATATTCAGACATTTAGTACAAATCTTGAGTTTGTTTGTTAAAGCTTTTGTTACATTTTAAGTATTTTTTATTAATATAATTCATAAATATAGTTAAACAACAGCTAAAACTTTATTTTGCATATTTGCATTTAAAAATTGTTGATGTTGTTACAGGAAAAAATAATCAGAACATTTATGCTATATTTTGAAACTCGTGCATGTATTGTAATAAGTTTTAATTAGCTAAGATTTCTATTTTTAATATTGCTTTTTTGTTTCTACCTGAATTAGTTATTAAATACAGTGAAACCTTCATTAATAAACACTCCCAAGTAGCAGACACCTCTATTTAGCAGACATTTTTACAATTCCCAGACCTTCAAATAGTACCTCTAAATAGCAGACACACTAAATAACGAATGCCATCGTCCATAACCTACCTTACAAAAACACAGATTCCTATCTTCAATATTCTGAAACAATCAATTATGTACAAAATATTTTAAAACTAAAACAAAGAATTGATTCAAATACTCTTTCAGACGATGAATTTTTAGCACAGGAGTAGAATAAAGACTGATTAAAAATAGGAATAGGGGAGGGGGACAGGTTGTGAACAACATTCTTTATCTGTTAGAGAAGATTAATCTGGTTAAGTTGTAAATCATCACTTTTCATCATATGTATTAACTAGCTGTTATCCGCGGCTTTGCCCGCAAGGATTTTGCAAGCAAACCCAATTTATATTCAGTATTTCAATAACCATAGTAATTGTTATATAACACCTACCACTGAGAATGATGAGAATTGCATAGAATCAAATGAACAATTTCAATTTGATCAATTTTCTTGAACATTTACAATTGTTCTATAATCGAGCCAATATGCAATAACAAATTCGAATTTAAAATGGTTCGAACATTTTTAAAATCGAAATAGATAAAAATATTTATAACAACGTCTGAAATGTTATCAATTTAATACACCCAAGTACTCAATGAAGACTAAACGTAAAAACAAAAAATAGCATTTAAAATAGTACAGTAGAAGCTGTTCTTCCGGTTAAGCCTTAATCCTCTCCCTTTCCCCCCACGGGGGAATTTCCAAAAATCCCTTCTTAGTGTGCATTCCCATGATATATCCTACTACATGGCATATCCTACTAAAATGCAGATAAAAACTTAATTCTCTCTCTCCCCCCCCACAGGGGGAGAGGGAGAGAATTAAGGCTTAACCGGAAGAACGGCTTCTACTGTACTATTTTAGATGTGATTTTTTGTTTTCAACTACGTTTAGACTTCATTGAGTACTTCATTGATAACATTTCAGACATTGTTATAAATATTTTTATCTATTTCCATTTTAAAATTGTTCGAACCATTTTAAATTTGAATTTGTTATTGCATATTGGTTTGATTGTAGAATGATTGTAAACGTTCCAGAAAATTGATCAAAAAGAAAATAGTTTGTTTGATTCTCGGCAATTCTCATCATTCTCAGCGGTAGGTGTTAAATAACAATTACTATGGTTGTTGAAATACTGAATATAAATAAGGTTTGCTTGCAAAATCCTCGCGGGCAAAGCCGTGGGTAACAACTAGTTATACACATACGTATACTGTTCAGTATTGTTACATTCCTAATGCAAATTTGATGTTTTCATAATCCCATTGTATTCTTTACTATATGATGACTGCATTAAAATAGAGTATGGCAGCCAGCATGTGCAGTACTTCTCAATAGCAAACACCTCTAACTAATGAACAAACTTTTCAGTCCCGAAGGTGTCTGTTATTTGGAAATTATATTGTATTTTTATAGACTTTTATATAAATAAAAAGTTTTATTGACATATTTTCATATAATTTATAATTGATTTTCATTTAAAAGTAGTAGATTAATATATATATGTATATATTACTGTATGTTATGACAATGTATTGGGTTGTTCGGAAAAAAACAAATTATAAAAATATTGTGTTTTCCTTGGAAAAAAACACAATATTTTTATAATAAATAAATATTTTATTGAATTATATATTAACCATTTTGGTCAAATACCTTTGTCATCGTTTCTGGTAGCAGCATGATTTCACATTCATAAAAGTTTTGATCGTTGCTTACAAAAAACTGATTCAAGTGATTTTTGACGTTGTCATTTCAGGTAAATGTCTTACAGTTAAAAAAATTTGTATAGACCGGAACAAGTAATAATCTGAGTGTGCTTGATCTGGCAAGTATGGTTGGTGTGATAGCACATCCCATCTAAGTTATAACAGTTTATGACACGTTACCAAACTTGTGTGAAATTTGACATTATCGTGGTAAAACACTACACTTGTTTTGTTGATCAATTCTGGCCACTTTTTCTGTTTGATGATATTACTCAATTTGTTTACTTGATGGCAGTACAATTTCGAATTAATTGTTAAATTGTCTGGTAAAAGCTCCAAAAAAAAAATTTCCTTAAAATCCCATCAAAGAGAGCATCTCTCTTTAAGAACATGTGGAACCCATATATCGAGCTTTGAAACAAAACCAATTTGTTTCAAGTAATCATAAACAGTTCAATTTGACAAATTTAATCTCTTAGTGATTTCACGTGTTGTTATTCGGCAGTTTGCTTCAATCAGTACCTTTATTTTGTTTTCATTGGCTTCAACTGGCCATCCAGAACGTGGTGCATCTTCAATATTGAAATTGCCAGAACGAAATTTTGTAAACCAGTTTTGGCACTGTCGTTCTGTCAATACATCTTCTCCATACACGTCACACAATTTTTTTCTCGCTTGAACAGCATTCTTACCTTTTCGGTAATAAAAGAGCAAAATATGCCGAAAATGCTGCTTTCGATCTTCCATATTTGATGGGACACAAAAAATAAACAATTGCACAAAATCAAACAAAATTTTTTACAAATAAGCCTTAAAATGCTAGCTGTCAAAATATATAATAATAATACGGTTTAGAATTAAAATGGCGAGAAAAATACGACTAATCCATCTAGTGGTAAAAAAAAAGAAATTACTTTCCGAATAATCTAATAATTTACTCAATTATTATTTATATACGGTGTCATGAAACATTAATATTATATTAACAGAGCTCTAAGCAAAACTGCTCCACTATAAAATAAATATTTAGAACATTAAATACAGGTATCCTTCATACAACACATTTTTGCTTTAACACCATTTAAAAAATAGAGATATCTCCTGTACAACATGACTTCCAGTTTTGTATTAACATGGTTTTGGAAATATTCCATATAAAATTTCACAATTTTTAAGTGTAAGCTTCATTATTCACATTATTCGATATTTATTTTATAAGTATATTAAACAACCCAAAGTCCTATATATATTATTAAAAAAGCAGATTGATAGCTCAAGTATTTAAGTAAGGTGATTGTTTGGCTATGTACATATATATACTGTATATACACACACATATATATATATACACACACACACAGCCAAATCTGCTATTTTTAATAATTAATACTAAGTAATTTGTAACTAGAGATAGAAATTTGGCCCCATCTCTTACTTCCGGTTAAGCCTTAATCCTCTCCCTTTCCCCCCGCGGGGGAATTTNCTCTTAACTAAATTAAATAATTATAATTTAAATAATTTAGAATCATCTACAAGAAAAGAACTGGCCCGGGCAGATCTTGAACCTGCAAACTCTGCTTGCTGTGTGTGCACTTGCCAGTTGTGCCACCCAGACCCCAAGCAAGCCTTCACTTCCAGATGTATTTAAATTTAGATATAACTTTACTGGCAAGTGCATCACACAGTAAGTGGAGGTTGTGGGTTCAAGCCCCATCCTGGGCCAGTTCTTTTCTTCCAGATGATTCTAAATTATTTAAATTATAATTATTAATTTAGATAAGAGATGACACCTAATATTACCTCTAGTAGCAAATTACTTAGTATTAATTATTAAAAATAGCAGATTTATAGCTCGAGTATTTAAGGTAAAAATTTGTCTTTATTCAAGTACATACACATGTTGTCTCAAATTTGCCCATAGATTTTAAAATATTAAAATCTTCAAATTGTTTTGTGCTTTTCATCAGGTTTACTTATATGACAACTAATAGAGCAAGGAAGAAAAAATTGCACTAACTTTCCTATCAACTAGGTGTCACTGTCGTGTTGTTTTCAAGACTTCAGCCCTTAAGACTGTCACTGTGTTTTCTTTTTACAGATTAATCTTTGTATTTAGTAAAGTTTGTTTAAACATTTTAAGTAAGTGATATTATTTAAACTTTTTTTAAAACTGTAAGTAAGCAATCATTCATAAAATGACAAACAAAATACAGCAATACCTTGGTATTCTAACAATTCAGTATTTGAACACAAATTGTGGAAAAAAGTCAGTTGGTACTTGACTGAATAAATGCGACCCACTAGAACAAATTTTAAATTAATAACCTATTTTTATTTCGTCATTCATAAAAACTTTTTATGATAAAAATAAAAAATATGAAAATGTTGCTGATACTTCTGATCAAGATCAACAAGAAAGCTGAGATGACGACGATACTTTGTAAAAAAAAACCCACCCTCATTTAACTGAAATTAATATTAATGTATAATACAGTACTTTTAATTGTGATTGTTAGTTAATTATTGATTGGAAATAAATTATCAATTGGTTAATAAACAAATTTTCTTAGCAAAATTATACTATTATTTTTTGTTACTAACTTCTGGAACATAACCCTATGTTTTGCATTAGTCCTTCGTTTCATATAGCACAGATTCACATAACATGCCCTTTTTTTGGAATGTAATTACTGTGTTATATGAGGGATACTTGTAATTCATTTCTCATTTAATTTATTAAATTATAATAAACAATACATAACTTAAAATGGAAACAGCTTATTTGTTGTTTCCATAAAAAAAATTTTATCACAAGAACATATAATCATATGAGTCATATAAACAATAAAAACAAAAAAAAAATGTTGACTGTTTAAGTAAAAATTCCAATTTTCTTTAAATTTAAATAAAACAAATACCTCAAGGTAGGAGGACCACATTTTTCTTCTACAACTTCTTGATGTTTCTTATCATCTTCTTGAAATTTTGCTATTAATTGCTCAATATCATCCTGTTGAATATTTAAATGATAAAGATTTAGTTATACTTTTCAAATCTAATTTGAATTTTTAACTTATAGTATGGGTGACAATTTATGCAATTTTATAATACAAGTAGTAGTAGTAATAATAATAATATTATTTATTATGTTTATTATTATTATTATACACATTAAAATAGCATGCTACATGTTCCCATAAAATCAAAAAACCTTGCAAAATTGGTTATTTACACCAAATCAAATCAAGAAACCAAAAGATTATACAGTAGCGTAGCGGGGGTGGCAGAGGCGGCCCGCCCCAAGCGGCACTTTTTAGGGGACAGAAAAATTTCACAATAAATAATAGCTTGTAAGAATTTGAACCATTTTATTTCATATTTTTGTCCACCTACAACTCGGACTAATTGAAATTAGCATGGAATAGTGTTACCATCCATCTGGATAGTACGGGAATTGACTCGCCGTCCAGTGATATTGTACGCAACCTGTCGACCTTTTTTTTTCCTTTCTTTTTTTTCTTTTTCTTTTTTTTCTTTGCTTGTACGATTTATTCGTATATATATATATATACCTCCAATATACAATACAGCTAGGTCACTTGCGTTACTCCTACCCAAGTCTCCCTAGTCGCTAACTGTAACTGATTTAGAACCAGCATGCACTGCACATTATTCTTCGCATTGCAAAATGACATATGCATGCATCAGGAACTTCTACTCAAACAAACCTCACCTGCCATCCGGGATGGCTATTTTAAAAAGGTGGCAACACTAGCACGGAATTTTTCATTACTTATTCTGTGATGAAACTGAATTTTAGTCTTTTAAATTGAGATACCTAAATAAGGGGAGACGAAATTTTCCTCCACCCCGGGCGGCTGACACCCACGCTACGCCACTAAGATTATAGTTATGTGACCATTTTCATCTCTAATTTTTTCCACTATATTATACAGGGAGTAAAAGTTATTTATGAAATATAATTCAGATGATTTTTTTTAATGAAAAAATGTTTTTCTTACAGAATGCACATAAATCATTGTTAATTTTAAATTTAAGAAAATTTTTAACTGTATAAGTCAAAATTTGTTAGGTTGGTGAATATTTATGCAATAACAAAACATATCCTTCCAAATTTTTATGTATTTTTTTAATGAGATAATTGATTTTATATATTTCATACAAAAAGTTGTATGAATCATTAACATACTTCCCACATTAAATAATTTTTAATTCTGTACTCATTTCAAAATTTATTTTTTATCTATACAATATAGGTTTTCTTTACCACAATACAAGATTCCACATAAATTTATTACTTATATAAGAACAATGATTTAAAATCATTTACACATTATACCATAATATTAAATAATGCTTCTAGCCTACAACTTTAATTTAGATTGAAGTAGTTAGTTTAATAAATAGGGTTGTAATAAATTGAAGGACTTATCACATCAGGGGATGACTGGAATAAATAGACTAGATTTTACTAAAAACAGCCTTTAATTAACCTCAATAAAATTTTAGTAAAAATGCATTTCGGGTAACAAGACCCAAATGCATTTCTACTGTTTTGGTTTTTAGAATATTGTAAGGTATTAGTTATATTATATAAACAGTGAACTCTATATATTCAGAAAATGTTTTTGTCTTGGTTTTCTACTTATGTTATGATGGTCTTGATGGATACTGGTGTTTATACTGTATGTATGTAAGCTGATGAAGAGTCTTGGTACCCGAAATGCATTTCTACTAAAATTTGATTGAGGTTAATTAAAGGCTATTTTTATTAAAATCTAGTCTATTTATTCCAGTCAGCCCCTAATGTGATAAGCCCTTCAATTTATTACAACCCTATTTATTAGGCTAACTAATTCTATCTAAATTACATATTATACAGTAAATGGCAAAAGTCAAGAAATACCTAGCTCATACTATGCCAGATAGAAATTGTTCTTTTTCTCAATTTTCACTTTGAGACTCAATGATTATTTTTTCATTATTATTTTAATATTTTTGTTAATATTGCTGATCAAAAACAAAAGACTAATTTTTACAAAAAGAATTTACCATATTTCCACACATGTAAGAGAGCATGCTTTTAAAGATGGGACAAAATGGCATTATATTCTGCAAATTACCTAAAAATCACTATTTTTAAAAAAAATCTTTTAAAACAATTCAACACAAGACTAAAAAAGATTGTACTGTCATCAACTGTGATTAAAAAAGGAAGAACTGTTTTATCTTTAACTATATTAAAAATTTAAATATTGTAATTGTGGTGGCAATTTTATGCTTAATTTTTATAGTTTAAACAAGAGAAGTAACAATTTACGATTGTAAATCTTTACCAATAATTGTATCTGATGATCATTAGCTGAAAACACTTGAATTTTACACTATGTTTTCTTAAATGTATATAATTTAATTAATTTGGTCAATGTTCAGATGCGTGCCACATCATGGCGGCACTTCCGTTTTTAGCCTCAAAACCGTACGCCTGTCGAGACGACGTGTCACGTGACGACGCGAGCGAAGGGCGTCGGCGGCTGTTGCGCCGCGGCAGCGCCGGCGGCTGTCATGGCGCCGGCGCTGATTCCACCAAACAAAAGCAAACAGTGGGGACGCACGTTCTGACCTAACCTAACCTATTCTAATAATTTAATCGGTACTAATTGTGATAATTTATTAGAATAGGTTTAGGTTAGGTTAGAACGTGCGTCCCCACTGTTTGCTTCTCTTTGCTGGAATCGGCGATGAGCCGCCATGACAGTAAGTATCTGGACTTTAACCGAAATAACAAAATAAAAAGGTTTTTTTTACTCACCTTTGTCCGCAGTCATTCGCCGACTCTGGCGCGCTTTCTGCTGTTGCTCGTCTCGCCGCTTGGTTGCTTCTTCGGCATCGCTTCCGGGGCTGCCGGAACGGTTTCTGGCTCCTTCCATTCGGGCTCGCGGCCCGCTCCTGGATACATTTTTCTTAAATGTTCGCAGAAAATTCTGAAACGATCACCCGGCTTGAGACTTTCCCACTTCATATGCTTTTTGTACATAAAAGCGTACAGATACGAATCTCGAAGTTCCTCGGTATAGTGTAGGGGCAGATTTTTTCTGTTCTTGAAGGTCCCCCACATCCTTTCGATGTTTTGCGTATGCACGCCGTCCAACGGATTCACAAAGTTTTTCGAATGATTTACTGTCGCGTGTTTTATATGTATTCCGTCTAATTCTCCGATGTTGCAACCGGTCGAAAATTTCAAAAAACCACACTCAGAACACGCGCAGGCGCTTGCGTCGTCACATGACACGTCGCGCAGNGGTCAATGTTCAGATGCGTGCCACATCATGGCGGCACTTCCGTTTTTAGCCTCAAAACCGTACGCCTGTCGAGACGACGTGTCACGTGACGACGCGAGCGAAGGGCGTCGGCGGCTGTTGCGCCGCGGCTGTCATGGCGCCGGCGCTGATTCCACCAAACAAAAGCAAACAGTGGGGACGCACGTTCTGACCTAACCTAACCTATTCTAATAATTTAATCGGTACTAATTGTGATAATTTATTAGAATAGGTTTAGGTTAGGTTAGAACGTGCGTCCCCACTGTTTGCTTCTCTTTGCTGGAATCGGCGATGAGCCGCCATGACAGTAAGTATCTGGACTTTAACCGCAGGCTCAGGCGCTCGCGTCGTCACGCGACACGGCGCGCCCTTCGCTCGCGTCGTCACGTGACACGTCGTCTCGACAGGCGTACGGTTTTGAGGCTAAAAACGGAAGTGCCGCCATGATGTGGCACGCATCTGAACATTGACCATTAATTTTACTTATATATATACATAACATATAGAAATAATCACACATTTAATAGACCATAGTTTTTTTACATACCTCTCCTTTTAGAGCAAGTTCTTTCTTTAACTTAAGAGCAGCTTTCTTTTCAGTTTTAATTGCGGTTTTTTCTGCTCCTTTTCCTTTCTTCTTATCCTTCTTTTTATCTTTTTTACCCATAATAATAAATTATAGTTTCCAGAAAGTAAAACAACTATCTGTAAACACGTGGAGTAAACGCCCTCTATCGGCAATTAAAAATTTCTCTCTACCCATTTTAAATATTTTATGAGGTTATTTTTTTCTTTCAATTTTTATATGGATAAAATTAATATAAATTAATACAATTCATAACAGTGCTTTAGTTAAATAATATATTTAATTTTTGGATTATTATTATTACTCTTTTTGCTTTAAAAAAAAATTACGGCTGCCGCCGCATTTTGTAGTGGCGCTAATGAAAAAAAAAAACACGAGATTGCGTTAAAATAACCATCAAGGAAAGTTAGTCGCTAGTGGGCGAGTGGTCTCCGTTGCCGCTAATAGCGGTGACTAGACCCTAAACACTGGGAAGTTCGGTCGTGGGTTCGCGCCGCGGACAGGCTGGCTGCTTGGAGTTTTCCGGGTTTTCTCCTTGCTAATAACGACTGAATAGGATGCCAGTTCCCCATAAAAGTCCTCCCGGAAGGCATTATTTCCCGCGCGCGCGTATAGGCCGTTCGGATACGGCTGGCTCTTCGGTCGCATAGTGATCATAAACATATGTCTAGTCGGAGAAAGAGCCTATAGAGCTATAATCTCCATATCAACAACATCGAAGAAGAAGTTAGTCGCTACACTCGAGCTGTAGTGTCTTCGAAGCGGAGGCTCTCGGCATCCAACTGGCAGTTAATCTCAGTGCCCGTCTTAATTAAGGTACGAACGATCGTGAGATCCAAGGTTAAGAGACGGCCTAGCTCTTGGCGGACCCGTGTGTATTGCGGGCTGACAAACCAATAGTGGACGGAAGTTTCTGGCGAGCCACAGTGGGGGCAATCTGGCGAGGCGCATTGGCGTCGAGAATAGAGGAAGTTGTTCAAGCGGGCTGTATCGGTTTGAAGTCTAACCAATAGGGTTTCTGTGTGGCGAGACGAGGCTTGATGGTATATCCAAGGGACGAAAGGTCGGAGATGGTCGCGACCTTTTCCCCGAAGAATGGTAGATCAAGTATCGGTGTAGTTGAGGATGATCGATTCCCGCATCTGGCATATGAGGTCACGTGCCATGAGAGGTCTCCACCAGGAGCCGATGGGAGTGTTAATTAACTCCAATATACTGGCCGCATACCGACTTTTTTCCTCGCCAACATATCGAAATCTTGGAGCGTTTTGTTCACCGCACCAACCGCTTTGTCTAATTTCTAAGCGGACTGATTCGGAGAAAAAGCCAACAGGCTAGACTCGCTAGAGTCTCCATATTAATAAGATAAGAAAGAAAAGAAAAAAAACTTAAAATAACCAGATTTTTTCGGCAAATCCGGGAACAAGTGTCAATCGTCACTTTTTAGGGTACACAGTAGTAGCCTACAAGTATAAAATTGTCAAATGGGTACTGTATGCTTGACTGAGACCTAAACATTTTTGATTGAGCTCGTTTGCTTCAATCAAATAGCTCTCCTCCAATAAGGTTTATAGCTGTTTACTTTTGGCGCAATTTAGCTATATTTTTTATTGGGCTATAATTTGAAAAATTGTTAGACTTATAACTTCCCACTGTCGTCCGTCCGTCAGTCTGTCCTTCCTTAATCTCGAAGACGAAGTTAAATGAAAGTTGAGACCAGATGTGTAAAGCTTATGGGCAAGAGGCCCTAATTAACTATATACAAACTTTCTCTTTTGAACGGAAGTCATGTTATTTCAATTCGAAATTTTTCCCTGAAAAGGAGTTAGATGACTGGCATGAGTCTATTGCTAAGACACTATTAAAATAAGAACACTGACGAAAACTTGCAGCCCGGCATTGTGACGATGTCAGAATAAATGATGACTCTTTTTGTTTTAAAATTTCATTCTTTTTTGACATTTCCTCAAAAAATTGGTTACTTCGTTGAAAAAAATTATCGAAGACATTGGATACGTCTCTGGCAGAATAAAATGTGACTGACAATATTACAGTAACCACAAGGAAATGAAAAACGGGGAGAAGACTACATTCCAGGGACAGAAATGGGGAGAGGTTCACTGCCCCATACATAGGGAACGGATAATCACTCTATGTACCGTACCTACAAAGACCTTAGTACCTACATAGACTATGGTCACATGGACAAACTGTATGGTGGACCTAAGAAGATCCTTTTTTATGAAGCCATTCGTGTGTTCAGCAAGCCCACAATAGGATGAGCGATTGACAAGAGATGGGACTCGACATATCCGGGACAGACCATCCCCCTAAAAATTCTGTGTAACTATATATTCAATCTGACCGGATTTATTTTAGGGTTTTCCACAATAATAGGCTAACACTCTATTTGCTTGACCATCCATCCATCAAAGAAGTTCTAGATCGAATATATATATGTGAAGGTCCAAAACCCTTTTGTTTTAGAACAGTATCACCCCTCTAATAAACCTCGTGATTAGGTGAAAAGGTCGATGACCGAGACGATCTCCTCGAAAAAAATCGTTAGTATATCAATAAAAGAAATCTCCTCCATTTGTTTAAATGTAATTCTATAGACGTTAATATCAACAAGACAGGAATAAGAGATGTTCCTTACCCCCTCTTTGGTTGCACGTGACACGTGGTTACAGCAATAAATCGCTTCGTTCGTAGTCAAACGCGACGTTTAATATAAACAATATGTAGATTGTTGACCAGTTTACAGAAATTATTGTCAGACGAATGTTAATTTATGGATGAGAGCCGTCAAACCTATAGAAATTTATATTATAAAATCATATCCTCTAGACACTGATATCAATAAATTAAACAAACTTCTCTGTGCCAGTGGTCCGTACTAGCTAGATCCAGACATCAACACACGAACGGGTGTGTGTATAAATCATTAATGATGTCACAGTTTTCACCCCCTCAAAAAGAGTATAAAGAGGGCTTGGATGCAGTCCATACAGCGGATACCTCCAGGGAGGACATCGACTGCCACATCTACTGACCCATACCACCACCCTATCCGTCGCTACCTCGCTATAACTGCCGTGACGATCCAGGAATGTTTTTACTAACGACCCATATTACGGATCGGGATCTTAGAGGTATTTTTTTTTTATATCTCTTTGTATACTATCTCTCTCGTCTCTTAATTTAACTTAGAGATTAGATGTTCCATATGAAAGACGAATCATTGTCGCGACGTAGAATAGAATTTTTGTAGCTCTTCACTTTCGCCTTTGATATGTACAATTTTATAGTTGTTTATTAAATGTGTTATTCTTGTTCAACCCGTGTATTTATTTGGGAACCTGTCCACTTACCCATTAACCTCCCCATTCATTTTATTTTGCCCTCCTATAAAGCCATCCTCTGACAGAGCCGCCGGTAAGTGGGGACAACTAACCCCCTCGGTTCTCACATATATGTATATGTAATAGTCAATATTTTGAGATTAAACATTAATTAATATGACCTATTTCATGTTTTCCTAATTCTATATCTGCTAACAAAGATCTGAACAGAAGGATGGAATCCACATCCAAGAAAACTCAAATTAGAATATGAGGAAAAACCCCAAAAAACCGAACTGACAGCGCGCTGTCATTCGTAGACGTAGTGTAGAGTTCTCCCGTTACATGGGGTTAGTAAAGACCTTCACGAAACAGCTGTGCAAACGGCGTCAGTTTGTAGGTTTACGTTTGAGCATAGTGTTGTGTTTCTCTTACTGTTATTTTGTTCCGCCTGCGAAGTTCTGGGCGTCCTGGGCGTCAACATCTCAAAACGATGAAAACGTTGAAAAAATCTGCCAAAAAAGTGTTAAGATGTCTGCGAGAAGATGTGTAAAGGAAACGCCTGGAACTTTGGCGATCAGGTGACTGGTTCCTTCATCACGACAACGCCCCCGCACATACAACCTTACGAGTGACCCACTATTTGGCCTGTCGTTCCCCACCCTCCGTATTCACCAGACCTAGCCACGTGCGACTTTTTTCTGTTTCCAAGAATGAAGAAAAACCTAAAAGGGAAGCGATTTGATGATTTGGAGGCGATAAAAACAGCTTCGCTAAGGGCACTGGACGATATCAAAGGTTGAAGAGTTCCAGAGATGCTTCAAACAGTGGGGGAAAAGATTTCACAAGTGTATCACATCTAATGGAGAGTACTTTGAAGGTGACTGAAGAAATTTTGTAAAAAAGTTAATAAATAAAGTTTTTATACAAAAAATCCGGTTTTTTGGAAGTCTCCCCCACGTACTTTTAGATGCATGAAAAGATTCTATACAGCTACTGAAATGGCTATCAAGCTTTTAATTTCATTGAAACATTGCTTAACATTGNGTTTCCAAGAATGAAGAAAAACCTAAAAGGGAAGCGATTTGATGATTTGGAGGCGATAAAAACAGCTTCGCTAAGGGCACTGGACGATATCAAAGGTTGAAGAGTTCCAGAGATGCTTCAAACAGTGGGGGAAAAGATTTCACAAGTGTATCACATCTAATGGAGAGTACTTTGAAGGTGACTGAAGAAATTTTGTAAAAAAGTTAATAAATAAAGTTTTTATACAAAAAATCCGGTGTTTTGGAAGTCTCCCCCACGTACTTTTAGATGCATGAAAAGATTCTATACAGCTACTGAAATGGCTATCAAGCTTTTAATTTCATTGAAACATTGCTTAACATTGAAATTTCATAGTCCATATAAAGTAAGATAATTTAAACAATTACGGAAGAATAAACTAATAAACCAAAAAACTTTAAATCCACCACTTTTCTGTCGGACCGCAAAAGAGTGCTGTGACACTCCAAATTCTGACATTTCAGGTATACAGTAATACCTCGACTTACGCGATTTTCAAATCTCGTCGATTCGTCTTTTGTTTGAGCTCCACGCAACTCTCGATTACTCACTCCCCCCACACTATTGTTCGGCTTACACGTTCGGACGTGTCGCGCGGAATCGACATATAGCTACAATTTATTTTGTGTTATTTATTTCTGTGTTTGTTATATCTACGGAGACTTGAGAGAGACTCTATGTGGTGATTTCTTGTAACCGTGAACGAATCAAATGACGAGATAAGATTAACGAGAACATTTATTAGCTTACATACATCCGACTTGGTCGTACACAAATTGCGAAATTATACCCCGACTTACGCGGTTATCGCTCGGTCCCACATATCGCGTAAGTTCGGGGTATTACTGTATATTGTCCTATCCATTTGTTTGAACCCACCACTTTCCCATCGGATTGCATGAGTGCTCCGACACTTCAATTTCTGTTATTTCCGGTATGTTTCGTCCTGTCCATTTGTTTAAACCCACCACTTTCCCGTAAAACTGCATAAGAGCGCTCCGACAATTCAAATTCTGTCATTTCCGGTATGTTTTGGTATGGTGGATTTAAACAAATGGACATGTGTCTGTGAAGGTAAAAATATCGTGAGAATGAATCAACACGATAAAATATAAGTGCTTCTACGAGGGGAGAATTTATAACAAGCGTGCTTGGTGGGGCAGATGCTTATCAGGGGGAATCCACTGGACTCAATAGGGACTAGACAAAGAAACAACTATCAAATCCTACAAAATATTCCTTTAATATACTTGGGAGCATACAGTACTCCTAAAACAAAGATGAGACACAGGAAAATACTAAGTCCGACAAATCCAGTATATCGCGTATCGTTAACAAAAATCTCCCGACAATAAACTGCTCAAGCACACGTAAACATGAAGACAAAGAAACATACCGACAAAAATGGGGTTTTGTCATATCTTTTCCTCTCCTTCACTCTGGGTAGTAAACAGTTCCAAATTCTGCTTGCACAGTCTTTTTACTTTTTTCCGCACTTTCACCACCACTATTACTTTCCTACTTCCCCGTTATCTCTCCACTTCCGTTCTGCACTTCTCCCCCGAGACACACCCTACCATAAAACTCCCACCCACAGTTACACACCCCAGAATTACATAACTCCTCTCCACCGAGTCGGACCCACCACGTAGCGAAGGGGGAAAGAAAAGAAGTAAGGCACATGTCCATTTGTTTGAACCCACCACTTTCCCGTAAGACCGCATAAGAGCGCTCCGACACTCCAAATTCTGTCATTTCCGCTATGTTTCGTTCTGTCCGGTAGTTTGAGCCCACCACTTTCCCTTCACACCGCATGAGCGCTACTACACTTCAAATTCTGTCATAGTCGGTGTGTAAATATTCTTGTTTGTTTTTACTTTCCACTGATATGTTTGTTTCGGTTATTGTTACGTCACTTCATGAGAATTATATTGTTTTAATTGGTGTGTTGTTTTTTATTATTTGTAATGGTAAATTTTTTCAATTGTCTGATTATACTCTATATATACTTACTAGCTTCAAGGATCCACTTCGCTGGGTTTTTATTTGTTCGTACATTTGTATGTAATATAGTTTTTGTTTTTTATATATAAAATACTGTTTTTCTAAGTAATCTAGAATCTAGCTGCAAGGACCCGCTTCGCTGGGTTTTTATTTGTGGGCAAAAAGTAACGATAGTGAAGATTAAGATAATTACATTATAGCCAATCTTACCCGTTTTCACAGAATGCAAGAATTAG
>NW_019384478.1:1013343-1029987 GCF_000671375.1 Centruroides sculpturatus
GGCCGCGATTTCTGATATTATTTTTCTGCGAAAACTTCGTTGACCTTTGGAGACATCATTAATATAAATAATTTTTATGGCCGTTAAATAAGAAATGTTTCTTTCACAAGAAATGTATAAAATTACAGTACTAAACAGACGATAGGTCGCCTAACTCGCCGTAGCGTGACGCTAGACGGCGAAAAATATATATTTAATTATAATAAAGTTACAATAAATTAAGTTAATATATAATTATATATACAGTACCTAATTTATATATAATTAATATATAATTATATGTACAGTACCTAATTTATATATAATTTATATAATACTGTCCAGACGATAGAAATCTCTCCGTAGCGTGGCGCTACGGACGGCGGGTAAGTAGTTCGGCTGCCCGATGACGTTTTACGTGTTATAGGAGTTATTTTTACCGTTGTTTACGGATAATGCCACAATTTTTATAGGAATCATAACTATAGGAAACGGTTTTATAGGGGGATCTACTGTATTTTAGGATATTGCAGAACAGTTTAGATATGTTGCGATCAATTGCTGAGTGTCCTGGAATCTAAGTTGGGCGATTAAATTTGGAATATGTTTTTTGTCCGGTCTTTCCCGAATATGTAGAGTCTAGTGTGTCGCCGATTATTTCCTGTTATTGTTGGCCGGGCCTTGTCTTATACGATCGGAGAAAAGAAGGCCCTCTTATTTCCCCCGGGCCTTAATATTAGTAAACTAAACGTAATTTTTATTTCAATTATTTACATTTATTTAAATGAAAGTAAAGATGCATTGAAAAGGTGGAAGAAGATTTGAACCAGAGGGAACTTAAGAGAGAAGCCATTGATAGGGAGAAATGGAAGAAATATAGTAGAGAAAGAAATGCCAACCCCATATAAACATAGGAAAAGGAGAGGATAAAGTAGTTTGTTTCTTAGCATGATATTTGGCATTCAAAGGATCATCCTTTGAATGCCAAATATCATGCTAAGAAACAAACTAAGAAAGAAAGTAAACAGAATCTGTCTTTTCTGTTTACAACTTTTACTTCTGTTTGCTTTATTTATCAAGATTTTGTCAAAATAAAGTATGGGATAAGGAACATTTTCTCATAAGAAAAATTAAAATTATAAATTTTGTGAAAATATATTTTTTAATAGTAGTCTGCATCACAATGTGCTTTTATTTTTAAATCCTTATCAAAATAGGGATAATTATGTAAAAAATAAATAATTTTTCACAGAATCAAGAAAGTCATATTTGAACCTTTTGCCATTAAACAAGTATGTGTTGTACAGTGATTTGTATACTTATATGACATAACTAATTTAACATAACTAATGAGAAGCTGTTATTGGTTGTAGAAAATGCAACCAATCATCACCTAGACCAGAGGTCTGCAACTGATGGTCCACAAGAAAATTTAGATATTGATCAACTAAAGGTTACGCAAAGTATTATGAAAGAAATGCAAAATGCTTAGTTGCTTTTTTTCACTCATTGGGAGTTTTTGTATTCGAATCTAAAACTAAATCTGAAGTGACTGTTATCAATAAATAATGAACAATAAACACAATATTGTGAGTGCAAATGTCGTCCATCGTGGAAAAGTGCTAAGAATCCATAAAATTATTTCAAACAAGCAATGAAGTTTAATTATAACAAATTAATGCAAGCCTAAACAAGTGAGTTTTATATTAATTTAGTAAAATTGAACTTTTATGATCATTATTCTACAGACTTCATATTGTTTAAAAAAGTTCCTGATAATGGTCTGCAGGATTCAAAATTGTGAGTTTAGTGATCCATGAGGTCAGAAATGTTACAGACCACTGACCTAGACCACAACAGTTGATTCACACACTATTTTTGCAATATGACAAAAAGCAGCAACACAAGTCTTCACAAACATACCATATATGTGCATCTGCCTTACCTGACTTAAGTATCCTAAAATGATTGCACTACTATGCAACATTTTGAAAAGAGGATGTCTTGTAGGAAATTGCAGCTGAAAATGTCCAGACACTCGTCTTCAATATCCCTCTCTTAATTTTGTAAAATAATGCATTTTTTCAGAAAATATTTCTGAAAAATTATCTGCGTGTTAATAGTTTGTTTCACCAAGTCGTGACATTGAACCAAGTTTGTTTCTTCTTAATCTTTTCACCTGGTGGGCAATAAGAGTGCCTTTTTAATCCAATGTGCCTATTGTGAGCCTGTCTAAATTCACAATAGAGTTAGCCAAGTTGTGAGGGATGAAACATCCATGAAAAATTCCTGAATTCAATTCTGGGTCACCCAGAACAGTAGGCTAACACATTAACTATGTTGACTATAGGCTATCCATAACAGAAGCTTCATATTTATAAGTTATTATACTGTATATAGTAAATTAAAATTGAGTTAAAAATATAATTTATTTTTAGATGTTTATTAAGCCATTAGGGAATTCTAGGTAATTATGTTTTAGGTACTTTCAAACCTTGGATTGTTGGAGAAAAGTTTGCTCTATAATTTGACTACTTAGTTGTCAGAGAATTTGGACCAGGAAAACACTAATGCATAAAATTGTTATCCTTTGTTTTTATTAAATTTTACTACTGTATTCTGTCTTGAGTGTACCAACTTCAATTTGAGACATAATTCACAAATAAATCTGATAATATGACTTTTCTTTCATAAATAAAAGATTTTCAACTATAGTATCTCTATGGATAACAGAACTAATCAAAGATGTAAAGTGCCATTTTGGTGTTTTAAGTTATGTAATACTAATGTAAGGAACCAAGTCCGAGCATTATTTTTATTTACTTTTATTTTTGCTTTTTATTATATTTTTGTTTGGGCTTATGTTTTGTTAGGATGAAGGTTTCCTCACCATTCACCTTAGAAACTTAAAAATAGAAGAGAAACCAACTCACCGACGAGAGAAAAGTGACGTAGAAAAAACTCGCACACCCTTGCGCTCCCGAGTGGAAAAAAGCAAGTCCGCACCGAGAAAAGAGGGGGGAGACCCCACAAGCACAAGTAGGGACTCACTAAGCCTTAAAGAATAAAAACATCCTAAAAATTGTCAAAAAGAATAATGTAAAAGGTTAGCGAGTATTGTCGGAAAATAGGCTGCCAGACAAATAGAAAAAGTTTTTTGTTAGCAAGTAAGTATGTAAATGAGGGGAGTGATCGCATTCAGAATTGTGACGTCACCTCACAATATAAAGGCTGAATATCAAGTGAAGATGGACGAGGTGAGCTTCTATTATCAACGAGCTTGGTGAGCTTCGTAGCAGCAAATGGGAAAAAGGTGTCCGATAGGATAAAATAGTTCCAAGGCGATTTTGAAGTTATTTGATTTGTGGATCGAAGATTAGAGAAAGTCTTGAGAGTTGAGGAAAAGGGTTCCTAGTATATTGAGGTGACGATTAGGATCTTAATTCATAAGAATTATTGTATATAAATTAAGTCTTTGAAATTTTGTCAAATTCCAAAGGGGAATAGAATTAAGTTAGAAAATAGATTGATTTGAGTTTTGTCGGGTTGATTCTTATTGACTTTCATTGAATAAATTGTTATTTGATTTTTACTAAATATTGTATATAGTTATTACTAGAACTTTTATTAAATATTTGATTTGTTATTGACAAACTTGGTCATTATTTAATTCGATGCACGCTTAAAGTCCAGGCCTGGCACACTAACACGAATCCGCATAAAGTACCTGTTAGGGAATGGCTATTTCTGGCACACAGTCGTGTCGATAATCATTGGAAAAGTCAGAAAAATAATATAGTACTTTACACTAAGTAGCATAAGTCAAGACAATACAGGTGTCAGCCTATGTTCTGGGAGGCCTGGATTCAATTTAGTTGAGCAACCCAGAAATTTTTCATGAGCAATCCTTCCCAGATATGGCATGCCTGTCTCTCATCATCTAGTCACAATAGTGATGACTGTCCAGGTTTTCATACCCATCATGAGATCAAACTCATCATTGGCATGGAAAAAGCTCTCTTAGAATTTTAGCTTTCTATTTTATGTCTTTCAGGTTCTGCCTTAGTTATTACATTTTTTTGAAAAAAAAAAATTGATGGAAATGCCAAAATACAGGTATACCTTGCCTTACGTCGGTAATTGGTTCCAGACTTAAGTCGAAAAACGACGTAAGTCGAATTTACTTGTCTCCGAATCTACTTGTCACTAGGCTAAACTATAAATTACTATTTCCAGTTCTGTATTTTATTTATTAATGCATTTTTAATAATATATGGTTAATAAGAATCTATTTTAAGCTTACAAACAAATAAATTTTAGTTTTTAATATAGTACAGAAAAAGTAATCTAAATTTATGAATGTATGTACGGTACTGTAAATACAGTACATACTTGTAAATGTGTATATTTTAATATGATTTTATGTGCTTTAAACGCTTTTCTGGTGATATTACGACTTCAATATTTGTGGCGGACAGACGTAAAGTCGAATAAAATGACTTAAACTTGATTTATTATTTTTTCGTATACTTTTTTGACAAACGATGTATAATCAGGAACGATGTAACTCGAAACGACGTAAGTCGAGGTATACCTGTAACTACAATTTTCTGGTATTCAGAAATTTCCATTATAAGCAGGTTTACAAGTTTTACTGTACAGAATAATCATTGTGACATTAGTTGATATTGAATTCTGAACTGAAGTTGGCTAACTGCAGAAGAAAAATGTAAAAAAGTTCAAAATAATTTCTTTATTTTTATTCAGATTACTTAATAATAATAATACAGTAGGCCCTCAATTAAAAAAAAAATTTTGAACATAGTTTATTCATGAATAGAGCACATGCTAAAAAGCATAAATTATTCAATGTACGTTATATTACTTTACTCATATTGTATGTATTGTAAGCACATTAATATATGTTTTTAAGGTACATTCAACAAACTTTGGCAATAGCATATATTCCTTTCCCAATCAGTCTGTTAAATCAAGGTTCTACTGTAATAATGAAACTAAAGTTTCAAATCTATGTAGAAATTATGATTGATTACATAACAGTGAATACAAAGTAATTTTCTAATACAATAACATAGCATTGAAAGAATGTTTTATACAGTGGAAATCATCGGTTTAATTAAAAATAAAATAGCTATTTATGCACAAGTCAAACGATAATATATAACTTCTTAAATTTTTAAGATTAATGTTTGCAAATTTTGTTATTGAGTATGAGTATATATTACTTTTCCTGAGAATTAAAAAACAAAGAAAATAAATTATGTCATGAAAATAAGAAATTTCACAATTATTTCTTTTTCATGTTTGTTAATATATATGAATTAAAAAACCATGCAAAATATTAATACAAGGGTTATTTTTTAAATAAGATCCATTTGCGAGGTCTTGGATAGGTCCAAACTGTCAATTTAGAGAAAACTTTTACTTTTTTTAAAAAGGCAAGAAAAAAAAAAACTGATTGTAGTCCAACAATTTTTGTTTATCAAACTGTGACACAGAAAACATGAATTGGAGAAGGTATGTTGTCCTATGATCGGTGAGAGATCATATTCAGCTTTCATTTTTATCTCTCACAATCTAGGTAAGGAGTCCCATTACATTTTGTAACGAGGGATCAGCCATTCAGGAAGCAGGATCGAGGGAGAATGATCAATCAGAAGAGATGAAAAGAAAAACGGCGATTGATATAATCTCCGATCTTCAAGGACAGACTCACTTTCTGTAAACTATGCACCTGAACTTGGTTAGTGAAGTTCGAATCACAAAGATGAAGTGTGTCAATGCATAAAAGAACATTTTCTCCATCTTTTATGCCCATCCTGAAAGCCATGCTGCCAATGCCAACCAACGAATCTCCTCACCTGCCGCTACCCTGAGGCCCACCTTCAAGCAACAATCGAGAAAACAACCTCAATGCTTAGGACTTACGAACAATCAACTGTTTAAAGCAACTATTTGTTCCTAGTGTATGTTTATTTCATGTTAAAATAAATGGTTTTAGTAATACTGGTCTTCTTTGTCTCTGCTGCCACTACCCACATATGAAAGGACCCTAGACAATCTACTTATGACATGAAATTAACTGATTTCCCCTAAAAGCCGGCTTACTTACAAGGGCATCACTAACCAATGTGTCCTTATAGCTGACTGGTACCATTAAATAGGGCCACCATGCTCATGACCAAAGGTGGATTCTTTCTATTGTTTTTAGTTATCAAATGGCTCTTCTGTCCTACATCTGCTGAAGATCTACCAAGAATAGAAGAATATCCTCATGATCAAACAGTTGCCAGTAGTGGCATCATGTGAGGTTCCAGAACGGGTTGAAACTAAAATTTAATTACAAGTTAATTAAAAGCAAAAATGCAATTGTCAAATCAGACCAAAAGTTATGTTAGTTATGTAAGAGAGAGGAAAGAAAAAAAACTGTAGTTGTCAAAACAAACATGACGCAAAGTAACAGATCAGATGGAATGTCGGACTGGGAAGGTAGAACTCTCATAAACAGTCAATCTAGGTTAAAAATTTGGAAAAGGGGAAAGATTTGATGAATAGAAAAATATCATGTACAATTGTTAAAGTTCCAAAATGACAGAAACAGAAACAACGGGCTAAATTATGAGTGCAAGGCTTATAGTTCTATCAACAATCTCTGATCAGAGTTGACGAAAAGGTGTCAGATAGACACCTCAAAACAGACCTTTCTCGTGACCCGATCAGGTCTCAGTTTTCACCTTGAGTCAAAGGAGAGACCAATCAGGAAGTGATGAATGGGATGTGGGGCCAATCAGAAATAGGAGAAGGATAATGGGAAAAAACTATAAAAAATCAGTAATTCAAGGTTGAAGAGGCTGTCTTCCTCTGGATTAAGTCCAAAGTCGTACCTGCTAAAATTTGTATTGTGTCTCGTGATGCCGCAGCTCCATCACCTACCATCACTTCTGTGACTGAACAAACCCATCTTGTCTGCCCCCGGGCTACAACTAATCAACTTGGACTATTGTAGGACCAGCAATACACTGCTCCTCAGTTTTGGGAGAAAATACTGTAGATAAACCATTTCCAACTACCTCAAATATGTAAGCATCTTTCTGATCTAATAAACAATTTTCACTGTAAAACACTTGTCATCTCCGTCTCCACCACCACCTACACGCGGATGACCCTAGCCTTCCTGATGCAGGATTAACTGATTTTCCCCTGAAAGTCGGCAAGCTTACAATTGCTAGTTTTGTATGCACAGCTGTTGGAAATCCCATATCACAGATTGAATGGAGGAGAAATGGAAAGAGAGTAACTACTCAATGTTATGCCATACAGAATATGCCAAATGGATCGGTTCTGAGAATAGAACCCGTTCAATCTGACAGAGATAATACAACTCACGAGTGCATAACCAAAAGTGGAATTGGAGAACCAGTAAGAACCCTAGCATCTCTTACTGTTTTACCAGAAGATGCATTGCCACCAGGATTTCCAAATTTTAAAACTCATCCTTCAATGCAAGGAATAGGAAAGGGACAAAATGCTATTCTTCCATGTGAAGTTGAAGGTTATCCAGAGCCAACTATAAGATGGTTAAAGGATATGATACCTTTGGATATGACAAATCCTAGATATTCTATTGTTCAAAAGCTTCTTTAAAATGATTCATTTATATTTCCAAAATTTTCAGTTTTTCTTCTATACGTAATAATTCTTCCAAAAGCATTTCTTCTTCATCTGTTGACAGACTTTCATCTAAAATCCTTTGATAATGATAATCATCATCAAATAGATAAGATGGTAAAGGTAGTTCTGAAAAATAAATCTATTATTTTGACATTATTAAACTAAGTATGAAAGTTGATTATAATTCCATAATATTTTTTAACATTTTTTTTTATTTAGTGCAAATGTGAAATGACTAATTTTTTTAGAAATATTTTAAAATTGAGAGAGATTAATACAAGATATTCAGAGTTGCTATGTTTGTGATATGGTGCACAGTGGCTTTTTGATCACCCTGTGTTGTATTTGCAATATAATTTAAATATTATAGTAGATGAAATGTACTATATTTATAATTATTTTTGTATACAGTTCCAGCTTTTTAAAGCAGGAATTNATTTTTTTTTTTTAACATCAGGACTTCTTACACTCGTAGTATGGAAGGAAGTGTAATAAGTCCTGATTTAAAAAAAAGGCCCAAGTAGGCAAAGAATATTTTAAAATGAATTAAAAACAAGAAGCTAACTTTACAAAAACGTTAATTTTAATTTTCAATTTAGAATATTCTGGAAGAAAAGAATCTCTCTGAGTGGACTTAAATCTGCAACTCCTGCTTGCTGTGCATTGCCAATTATGATACCTGACCCTCTATCTGATCTTTACTTCTGGAGCTAATAATTAATTAAGTTAAATATAATCATACAGGTTATTTGAACAGAGGTCCAGGTAATCTGTATAGTTGTATCCATTTTAAAATGCAATTCCATCACTGAGACATTGCAAATCAAAATGGATTCTTTTATTGGCTCAGAGTATGCTTGCTATGTTTTAGTTTGAGGAAATAAAATTCATGGCAATGGCTCAATGGAATTTTTCAAAACACTATTGTAGGGATCCTCCTAGTAGATCTATAATTTATTCTTAGCAACAAAATTTTTTAAGACAGGTCATTACATTTGCCATCACAAATTCCCTAGTTGTCCATATATTTTGCTATAAAGTAATGTCTCAACCAATTCTGTAAGTCTTCTGATTAAAATTATATATGCTTTTCAAAGTTTCAATCCATTTGGTATCACCCTATATAATATTAATATTGTAATGCTTAATTATATAATAAATTAAATGAGAATGTGTCCACTCTTCTTATAAGCCCAAACCCATAATCTTGAATAAAGTTTTTTGAGAAATTTATAAATTATTAATAAAATCAGTCTAACTTATCTAATTATTAAAGTTACAAATGATCACTCTATCAAAATAAATTCTTAGAATCATTAATTCCATAGTAGTATAAATACAGCATGGAAAAATTAACAAATTTTTTAAAATGATATCTATAACTTTAAAACATGTTAACTTCAATTAAATAAATTACAACATAATATAATGTTAAACTTTTCAATTGAATACAGCCTTTATCAATAACCATTTAAAAGAGAAATTAATTTTTCTTTTTGAACATCTCTAAACTCAATAGTTATATTAAAGCCAAATGATTACCTGATTAAATCAGACTATACTAATGCCATTATTAATAATTAAATACTGAATAATTTGATCTAGAGGTAAGCATTAGGCATAATCTCTTATTAAATTTAATAATTATGATAAGATTAATATTTACTAAATAATTTAGAAAAATTCTGGGAAATAATTATGAGGGCAGTTTTTTTTCAACCTCCAATGGTCCATAAAATAAAAACAAGTGTAAATAACAAAATGAATTTATTACCAAAAGTTAGGTACAAACATGGTTACTTTTTGGCATAATCACCGTGAAGATTGAGCCATTTGTCATATCTGTGGACGAGCTTTGCAATCCCCCCTTCATAGAATGTTGCAATCAGTGACTTGAGATGGGCCTTCACATTGTTTTGAAAATTGTCATTAGTCTCGAACCTCTGCCCTCCCAGCTGTGCTTTTAGTTCAGGAAAGAGGTGGAAGTTGCTCAGCACTAAATTTGGGCTGTACACTGGGTGTTTAAAAAGTTCCAAGCTTGGTGGAAGTCTGAAAGGTGAATCTTCACACTTTTAATGTATGAAGACTGCAATTCTCTTTCCTGAACTGAAAATATGGCTAGGAGGGCAGAAGTTTGAGACTAATGACGATCTTCAAAACAATGTTAAGGCCCATCTCAAGTCACTGATGGCAACATTCTATGAAGAGGGGATTTCAAAGCTCATCCACAGATATGACAAATGCCTCAATCTTCACGGCGATGTTGAANTACGTTCCCGTGTATTTTTCAACCTGAAGATGGCCTATTAATTAGGCTGAAAACGTTTGTTGTTTAAAAATTATATTTCTCGGCAAAAAAGGTGTTTTGTTTATCTTTAAACATGGGGTAATTTCTAAATCCTGAAATTTATTGGCAATTGGGTAACTTTTAAAAGAAAATTTGATGCCATTTTTATTTTAATGTCACAACTTTTTTAATTCATTAAAAGCATTTATTTCTGACTTTTTATTCCTACTTAAAGATTTTTTATATGAAAAGTTAATAACTGTTAATTTACAGCCAAATTTTTATGCTTAACTTTCTTTTGTGACAACACAGCAGTTTTTTTTTAAATTTTTTGATTAGTGTTTGCATGAGCCTCAGCTGATTCTGACAACACTGCCATGAGTATCAGTCTGCTACACTATTATAAACAGTTTATAACAGAAGTGCAAATAAATGAAACAAATATCATACATTTGTAGTTTTTCTCATGCTTTATTAGGTTTATTTCTAAATGCAATTTATTCTTGCAAAGTAACTGATCATTTTTTGTTATTCACATATGGAATCTCTGTCCTATCTCTCGTATTCTTCCAAACCTATTCTATTCAATACTAACACTTAGAAACTAAGTGTTAATNTATTCATCTCCCTCACATTTGTTAATTAGAAAATTTCTTATACAATTATATATACAATATAATGATAATAGATTTAAATTTGACTATTTAGACTGACCTTTGTAACCAATAAAGTTAGTAACAGATTTCTTCTTTGTCCCTACATGTTCATTTTCTTTATTAAATTTTAATAATTGAATATTTGTATTCCTAAAAAAATTGATAAATGTAAAAAATCTTGTTACCCAATCATCAAATAATTTACAATAAAAGTCAATCCAAGAATTTATAAAGAAATATTTATACAGTAATACCTCGACTTACATGAACTCGGAGTTATCCGATTTTCAAATCTCGTTGATTCGTCTTTTGTTTGAGCACCACACAACTCTTGATTACTCACTCCCCCCCACACTATTGTTTAGCTTACATATTCAAACGTGTCGCGCGGAATCGACACATAGCTACAACTTATTTTGTG
Source organism: Centruroides sculpturatus (assembly GCF_000671375.1). Classification (NCBI taxonomy): domain Eukaryota; kingdom Metazoa; phylum Arthropoda; class Arachnida; order Scorpiones; family Buthidae; genus Centruroides; species Centruroides sculpturatus. The sequence continues at coordinate 1,024,379 of NW_019384478.1, forward strand.
TTATTTATTTCTGTGTTTGTTATATCTACGGAGATTTGAGAGACTCTATGTGGTCATTTCTTGTAACTGTGAACAAATCAAAACACGAGATAAGATTAATGAGAGCATTTATTAGCTTACATACATCCAACTTGGATTTTACACAAATTGCGAAATTATATTCCAACTTACGCGGTTATCATTCGGTCCCACCTATCGCGTAAGTCCGGGGTATTACTGTAATACATTCAGATTTTTTCATTATTAACAAAAATTAATGTTTAAATTCTGAATTTTCTATGATTGATTTTATATATAGAAATATTTTAACTATGTGAAATTAACACACAATAAATGAGAATTCAAATAATATATTAAACTAAAATAAAACTACTGTATTTATATTACTACATTCACATTTGATTAACACACAGCAGTGAAGTGCTCTTATAATGTTTTAACCAAATTTAAATTGTAACCAGATTGCTGTAAAATTTAAGAGAGGACTGATGAGGGACATGTTGTCCTCAATGCATATCCTCATAAACCAATAAAAGTCTGTGTTTCCATTGTAGTTGCATTCCTGTATGATTCATTCTCAAACGAAAAATTTACTCACAAAAAGAAAACAGAAGAGCTTGATGATACAAGTCAAACTTGGTACACTAAGCTAGTGTTGCCAAGTAATGCCTTATGCTAAAAAACAGAAAATGTTCTTAATGAAAAGTTCCATAAAGAGAAAAGTTATACATAAAAATCCAGAAATGATTTGCTTAACTTTCCTGGCAACATTTGGTGGCATCATCTGTTATGATGTTTTATTAAAAACTTTTTATATCTTCAACTATTATAAAATGGCAAAAGGCTTAATTTTGAGGGTAGAGATGGGTTTTATAAAAATTTATAAATACTAATAATGAGTAAAATCATCATTAAGTCTGGCCCTACTGGAGTCACACAATCCCCTTTATCTCCCCTCCCCTTGATCTTTAATTACCAAAATTTAATAGCAGCAATCTCCCTAATAAACAAACATATCTGCAAAATTTCAGAAATTTTCCACAAAAAGCACAGAAGTTATTAAGCTTCAAAAAGGATGAACAAAATAATGCCCCCCACACACTAACATCCATATATACAAAAAAAAAGTCCCAATTTTTTTGCAATTCTTGATGTTTCAAGGTGTCCTGAGTCCAAAAATGTAAAAATCTGGGGATCATTTTTTTACCAATTACCATACAATAATGCACAACTTATAAACCATAGGAATAGTTTAATCAAGAAGTTTGGTAGTACACATTATGCTAATAAACAACAGAACAATGAGAACAATGATAAGAAGTTCAGGATTAGGTACTGTACAATCAAGTGTTAAAAAAATTACAGAAAGAGATCACTAGTACCAAAGTACCAACAGCTTCTGTTTATGCTACAGAATAAATCCTACAATTTACAGCCTGCATAGGAATGATGGGAATCCACCAGACCATCAATATCTTCTGGGGATATATAGTATTCCAATCAAAGACCATAGGATTAATATTGACTTAGAATACATTAGCACCACTTTATGTTCTTGTATGGCAAGAATTAAGGAATACAGAAGTATTCTGCTACTACATTAGCATCCTATGCAATGGAGATGGAGAGAGAATGATATGGAAGTTAATCTGTGGGAGACCAGAATCTTAAGACAACTCATGAGATGGCTTACCTGAAGAACCAGAAAAATTAGAAATATATAAATTATCCTTAAAGGCCAAATCCATCAACTAAAAAACAATGATGCTATATCACACATGTAGTGAGCATTTTGTAAAATCCAGAACATGTAACTCTGTTTATCCCCTATCCTAGCATGTGTGGCTGTCTGCCATATATTTTTGTTGTATATAATTGTATACAGTATAAGAGCTCCATTTCCCTTTCCTTTTTGTCTTATCACTTCTACTTTATACCTTTCCTGTCACATGGCACAGTCCTTACTTTTGGCAGGTCCTGATTGCAACAAGAAGAAAGGGGTGAATAACAGATCCCACACGAGGGAGCCTATGGGCGAGTGTGTGAGGGAGCCTATGGGTGAGTGTGTTAGGTTTTGGTTGCCAAAGAGTATAATGTGGGATCACAATTAAGGAGCAATATTGACTAAGGTCTACTAAGAGTAGTAGTAGGAGCAACTGCCCGAACAGGACTGTAACAAGAAGTTACAAGTTAATAAAATACTGGAACCAGTAAGAAAAATCAGACTTTCTCTGAGTGCAAAGTGTACTGAATTTGTGACCATGTGTAAGGGAACATGTACAGTATTGGAATCCAGCTACTAGGTTAATAAAAGTGGATAAATGATAAAAGAACTTTTCTCCATGTGTGAGGAGCCTTCCCATAACATCAATTCCCAGACAGATATCATATATTTGTCGATGACAATGAATTGGGCAAATCTAACTGACCCCTTGAAATTGAGCATAGGATCAACAGTTGTCCGATAATCTACATCTAAAATACTGGTACATTCCCATTCTGATCCTTATTCTTATCATTCTTCTCTTCTCAATCTTAGTTTGTAATTAGTTATAGTTTACATTCACATTTACCATTTTGTCAGAAGAAACTCGATAACAATTAAAGAGTGGCTGTAACTACATTTTGTACTTTCCAACAAGCAGGAATCTGTAATCTGCCCCCTCAAAATTTGTATAACAAACACATAATTGACTGGTTTTTTTTTGTATAGTCTCCTTGTTGCATGTACATTACCTTTCACACATGTTCTTTATGTTAATTATAATCTATACTTATGTGAGGATCCGAATTCGGATGTGTTTATATCATTTCACATTGTAGCTATACTTTTGTTTAATAACTGTCAACTTTTACACATGGGAGCTAAACATCTGCTAAGTTCTCAGACGTAATAACTATGCTTTCTCATCACCTTTCGACCTAGTATCGCGATTTTAACAGTTCAACATTAGACAAGAACAATAAAGTGAGCAGTCGTCGCCCATCTTTCGAACGAGAAGTTGTCACTCGTATTTTGTCCTAAGTGTCTCCATATTCGGATATCTGTGAATGTATCATTTTATTCTACGTGTTATATCTTACTAAAATATCATCGAAACCCATCGTAACATCGTCAAACATCTTTGCAGATACTTTACGTTCTATCATTCTTACGGATACTTCCTCTACCGGATACAAGAACTGACATCCCAAACTTTCTTTCCTTCACCCAGAACGCTCGAGAATCTCAATCAAGACAGCAAAAACAAAAGGTATTTATCGACACACGCAACTTATGTAAACTCTCTCTCTTATCGGAAAACCCAAAATGTAATTAATATCCTAATATCTAATCCCTATCGTAGATATGTATCTAACAGCAGCCCGAATGTATAGCTTATCGTTAACCATTAAACAGTTGTTACATTAAAAGGTCTCTGAGTAAGTCATTTCCAGTGCGCTGTCTCTCCTTCTATCTCGACTCTGTTCGCTCACACACGCGACCGCTCGCACGAGAACACAACGGTTTCTGTGTCTTGCCGTGAAAACACAGTGGTGTCAGTCCTGACGAAACCTGTCATTGCGATCTTCGCCGATGCGATGTTGACCCTTCGGTCACGTGATGCCGAAAGTATAGGGAGGCCCTTCGGCATTGACACTTATATCGTTGTAAATGTTCCTATGGTTTCTAAATAAACCTCATACATAAATATTGAGATCATGCTAAAATTGACCAATCATGAATATGCTCCAATATTTTTAAAAAAAGTATTCCAATTTGTTTAAAATGATTTTATTCAAATAGTCTGATGATGTATCAGACTATTTGAATATGCCATGGTTGAAAATGTTCGCATGATTAAATTTTTGGTTTAAGTGCTGGAATTTACAAGTTTTTAGTCACCTTTAATGTACAACTTCATTTAATGGTTAAATAACAAATGAATAAAATATTCAAATTACTTCAATAAATTGTAAAAATACATTTATTTCTACTTACTCAAAATATGTTATTAAAGAATCCAAAAATATATCTCTTTCTATTTTGTTTAATAAGCAATACTTATTTTCTTTTGATAATAAAAATGGTCTTTCATCTCCAAATTTGGTTGACAAAAATAATCTAAAATTTTTATTTCTGTAGTAAACAGCTAAATTTAAAAATAAAAATTATATAAATACCTAATTAATGTTATACATTTACATCAATAATAATGTCAATTTAATGCATAAAAATATTAATCATAAAAGAACAAGATTAGAACAAAAATTATAAATATTCAAAACAGTTAACTATCAAAACAATGAAGTGTTTCTCTGCATCTCTTCCACATATATAAGCTAATTCAAAGAGATGAATATGAATTTGTAACATTTAAGCAAAATTAACAAAATATCATTAAAGCAATAAACACTTATTAATAACTAACAATCAGAATGAATAACAAAAAAGTAATTAATTAATTTAGACTATTCTAGAAAAAAGATCAATTTGGAGTAGGATCAAAACTGCTACTTGTACTTACTATGCAGATACAGTAAGACACCACTTAACGTGGGGATATGTTACTAGATGACAAAACGCTAAATGAAACAGTGTTAAACAAGGTCATTTTAACACAGAGTAAATAGGGAAAGGAGAACACAAAAAATAAACAGATTTTACTTTGATTTTAAGTTATTTTTATATTAATTTGCATAATAATATATGTTAAATTACAAACAAACACATGCAAACAGAAATGTAAAGTTCATCTTTTGTGATGAAGGTCCTGCCTCTTCTGAAATTCTTGTTTTTTGCAATAAAGTCATGTAGTTTCCTTAAGCAAATATCGATAACAAGAGATCGCATCCAAAATGACTCGTCTTGTTTTTGCTCTCCTTTCAAATTCTGGATCATTCGCTACAATTTGATCAACGATTTCGGTTATCATTACCAAACTTTTACTAAGGAAATTTGTAGAAAAATTTTTAGGGTTCTTCATTTTCAGAATCTCTATTTTCCAGTTCAACGTGAATTCCTTGTTCTGCCAGTTCTTGAAGGTCATCATTGGTGAAAGACTTATCAATGACGGTTGGTAAGGCTCTTACCAGAAACCTGTGGTAACTCCTCAATATCCTGCTCCCAGTCCTGCTGTATCGATTATTTTGACAATTTGGTCAACCTAATGATACAGAGATAGGCTCTTCTCATTGAAATTTTTGGATACCTTCAGCCATAACTTCTTCCACACTTCATTCATGCATTTATCAGTTAATTCTTACCAAGCAAAGTCGATATTGCCCATGGCATCCATAATGTTATGTTTTTTCCAAAATTGCACCAAACAAACATAAATTTAAGGAAAGTACAGCACTATGATGAATTGCCACCTTTTGCTGATAGGTTCGTGTTCATAAATAATCAGTATTACAGTAGAGCATTGATTATTCGACCCCTGATTAACCGTCATATCGGTTAACCGACCGTTCTAGTCGGCAAATTTCAAATGTCCATTAGTGATGTGGCACTACAATATTTGGTTATGTCTTGGCTACTTTAATATTATTTTTGTTAAATTTTTGCATGTTTTAGCTGGCAACACTATCTTGACCATTGAAGGCAGGCCAGTATTTAAAGGAGACTT